>NC_059549.1:8484848-8787878 GCF_905220415.1 Colias croceus
TCTAGCTTTACACTATAAAAACTACGTCATTTACGTAATTTTGGCAGAGAAACAGTTTAATGAATCTTAGTAGTATAAAGACAAATTTGAAACAGCGCCATCTATGAGACTTCATTAAAATCAAATCAATTTACATGTTTAACGCTTCTTGCAAATTTATAATTAAAAATTAAATAATATGATGTTGGTGGGGTTTTTAATTGTACTTATTTATTTAACTTTTTAACCCATGTCTTCCCAGAGTCCACTTCAGGTGCTTATATTTTACGTGAATATACTAAATAAAATTTTACAAGTGAGGGTAGATGTTTATTATTTGATGTCAAACAAGACACTATTAACAGTTAATTGTGACATTTTAAAAAATCTTTCTTGCGTTCCCACAAAAGGTAAGTTGTAGCTTTTATATTTATTCTTTATTAATTAATAATATAGTTAGACTCATGTTTTTAATTAGAATTGAAGTTACGACAAAATAAGAAAATGATGAAATTTTATTTTTATGTATAACTTTTACAAGACTATATTAAACGCCCAAAGAAGGTCACTTTAGTTCTTGATAGAATTTTATTTGTTAGTAGCTTTTTAATAAAATTAGGTAAAGTAATCTTTTCATTTTTTTTATTTACAGATTCAATGTTCATAAAAATTAACGATTTGCATGAGGATGTAGTAGAAATAAGTATCCTGGCGCGTGGTCAATTGCTGACTAAAGTTAATTTCCAACGTATGGTACAATCATTGGAAGAATCTTGGGTAATTTTAGAGGATATTTTTCGGGAATGAGAAAAGGGGCAGCCAACCACGTATCAGCGTGCGTGCGTGAGAATCTACCTACGTTTTAGTACCAAAAAAAATGTTATTTTGAAACGTAAATATTGCACTCACAACTACTGTACAAGTATGATTTTTAATCGTGCTTTACTGTCATCTGATTGTTTTATTATCGTTATGGCTATCGCGGTACAGATCGTACTGGGATCAGAGTACATATTATTTATCAATTGGTGTGGTAATATACGTACCACACCAAGTAAAATATTTACAATCATACCAAATGGATTAACACGGTATGTACATAAGGCGGTCTTATCGCTTACTAGCGATCTCTTCCAGACTGCCCAAGGTAAGAGATAAAGAATTGTACTCATGATCCAGCAATTTTCAACCGAAAAAGAAGTTTTTCTGTAATTGGTAGTTGTTTCATTTATTTATTTTAAATACCTAATTTTACTTTTATATTTGCCCATTTGCATTACATTCAGCTTCCATAAAACTTATAAAAATTTTATGTTTATTTCTGTCTAATATAAATACTCTTTTTTAGATATAAATAACAAAAACAACTTTTTTATTAAAATTTAGTACCTTGGGAAGATATTATCTATGTGTTAATAGAACAATACATAAAGGAAATTATGTTACGATTTTATACAATGAAAATATGTAAAAAAATATTAGCAGGTGTAATTATTAAATTGATCCCGAACCCAAAACTGAAGTTAATTTTTTTTGTCATTTAGTGTTTAATTCATGTCAATTGGTTCATTAATAAAAAAATTATGATCATTTAAATATAATCACGGCGAACATTTGCTAAGGCATTCATGTACAAGGTGTAATCGTTCAGTGTACACAGGCGATTTTTTTTTGTAAGTATTACAATAACAAAAAACTTTAAACTGATATCGAAAGTACTTAACCTAATAATGGCCGTAATCATTTTTATTAAATAAATCGAGAAATATCAAAAAAAATATATATCTTTAAACCCTCCCATACATTAAGTACATAATATGAAATATGAATATCCCATATACATTTAATATGAAAGATTTTAGCTTTCTTTTTCTTTTTTTTGGTTGTCTGCTTTAATTACTTCGCAAATTTGAAGTGGCATTTTCCACGCTTTTTCTGGACATTTTCACGCATTTTCCGGATATTTTCCGGTCATTTTCCGGGCAATTCCTCACGCATTTTCCGGGGATTTTCCAGGCATTTTCCACGCCTTTTCCGGACCATTTCACGCATTTTCCGGATATTTTCCAGATATTTTCCAGGCATTTCCCAGGCATTTTCCTGAAATTTCCCTGACATTTTCCGGAGATTATCCAGGCATTTCCCACGCTTTTCCGGACATTTTCACGCGTTTTCCAGATATTTTCCGGGAATTTTCTGGGTAATTCCCAGGAAATTCCCAGGACATTTTCACGCATTTTCCGGGGATTTTCCAGACATTTTCCGGGAATTTTCCAGGCATTTTCCACGCCTTTTCCGGACATTTTCACGCATTTTTTGAATATTTTCCGGGCATTTTCTGGGCATCTCTCAGGCATTTTCCGGGGATTTTCCGGGGATTTTCCAGGCATTTTCCACGCTTTTTCCGGATATTTTCCAGACGTTTCCCGGATATTTTCCGGGTATTTCCCGGACATTTTCTCACATTTACCGGGGGATTTTCCAGATATTTTACAGGCATTTTCCGGATATTCCCGGAAAATGCCCCGGATTTCCGGAAAGTACGTAAGTTTTTTAGCTTAGATTAGTAATAAATTCTATTAACAATTCTATGCATTGTTTATGGTAGTACGTGTTTACTAAATAATTGTATGTAAAGTAGTAACTACTATGCAGTCACTATTCCACGCGGACGAAGTCGCGGGCACAGCTAGTACATAATATAAAGGGGTGATATAGATGGTGGCAATTTATATAGGGCACGTCTGTCACGAGATAATGCTAAAAACAAGCGAAGCCGCGGGCGGGAAGGGTGACAATTTAACAATTTTGTATCAATGTGTCTATTTTGACACAAAATCGATTGAATAGCGAGCACTTTGCCGTTCCTTTGTTCGTCCTTGGCTATAATTTTAGTAAAATAAAAAGTAAAAAGTTGAAAAGTAAAGTTAAAGAGTAAAATTAAAGATGATGAGTTGTATTTTTAGGAATATAATATCTTGTATATGCACTGTATCTTAGATTACAGAATGGCTTAAATTAAGATTGGCAAAGCGATAGACCCTTATAAATGACCTAATTAACCTCGAAAAAATACGACGCAATATCGTAAATCCTCAATTGTTAATTTTATCCTCGTATCCCACGCGTATACCCAGAATTACCATTTCACCAAACTTCGGAGTTAATTATGTTAGTGTGTTACGTCACAGAAGACTTCTACTAGGTACGCAGTTACAAAAACCTCATTATCTCTTGTAGGTATTATCCAAAACTCTAGATTATATTAGGTAGTTATTATTTATTGGAAGGAACGAATAAAGTATTTTTATTATTTAGTTATTTAACTTTGTGATTAATAATGAAGTCTTAATGAAGTATGGTTTATTATATATCTTTGTTGAAATTCGTGCATGGTCCTGGAAATAACCAAAAAGATAATAGGTATAAGAATGTAAATCTCTGCAAATGTGCATGAGCGGTGATAATAACTGCGCTCTAACATATAAATAAACTTTAAAGTATGTATGTGCATACATTCCAATAAGGGGCGATTTTTTAATCCTTGATTAAAACTTAAAATGTATTCGTATAATAAAGCATTACACGAACATATTAAAATGTCACCTGTAAACTGTCAAATACGGACAATTAGAATTGATTTTTTCAAATGGTAGTTTAATACGTTATTCGATGAATAATTTTTAACCAACGATTGAAAAATCAACCCTAAAATAAATAAAAATGTCAACATTGATATCATGTGTCTAGGTGGTAACCAAGTGGTAACCCTAACCTTACCGTTTTATGCTAAAGAAACCAGCTAATTTCAAATATCTATTATAAAATATATTATTATAAAACAGTAATTGAAAAACTGGTAACTAAATTATTAATCGAAGCAATTACTTTACTTACCAAAAAAATAATCCAAATAGGCAAAAACTAGTCGGTATTTTCAATTTATAAACGTTTAGCAAACCTTGGGCTGGCCTCTTATAAAAAAATCATACAATTAATAATTCTCATCGATCGCTGATAGATATAGCAAAAGGTCAAGTTCAGGGAACAAAGACTTGAATAAAATATTATTAGCTAATATATCAGATACTGAGTGGCAAGTTTAGAGTCGATTTTGTCAAAACTTAATAATTCATATTATTTTGTGTTGTTCCACTATAATCAACTTGTTTGCTTGGCTGACAAGTCAAAATATAATGATGATAAAATCCTAATGAAACATTGTTATCGTACCTTTTTAGCTCACACCGAGACATAGGTTTTATGTGAAAAAATAACTTATTAGTGGCAAAAATCTATTGTGGATAAAAAAAATCTCCATACCTTTTCCATTAAAAAAAAATTTAGACACACGCATGACAGTCTTATATTTATAAATAATCAGAAGAAAAACCTATAGTATTTTGTTAATGTAAAATTTTAAAACCCCTAACATACCATCAGTTTATAAAGTGTGTGTATGTATTATCTTACAAGTGCAATGTATGATACATAAAGACATTTTAAGTTTGAAAAATCAGATGTTTTGCGCGAAGTGACAGTAGTACCCACCTCAACGCTTCGCTTATGAGGCGTGCAATACTTCTAAAAGGCGCTTATGGAAATCGGCTTTAAAGTGAAAAACGTAGAATTCGCTCCTCAAATGGGGTTGGAAATCTTTTGACTTAGAAATATTGTGGACATTCAAATTTGTACCTTAATAGTGTAGTATAACGTTAGTTTTGTAATGGTAGGGGTCATTTTCATTTTAGACAGGGAAGTGTAGAATGCTCTAGGAGGCTCTAGGTTTATTTGACTAACTGCGCTTTCATCTTGGACTAAATGTATGTTCGGAGTTGCAGCTAATGGTTGTTTTGATAGTGTTCTCATAGTTTCTAGGCCAGAGGGAAAGTGCTCTATTTTGACTTATTATAGTATCTATATTTAGATTCACATGAATTTATGCTTAATTACAAAACGCTATATTCCCAGTTAATTGTTATCATAATATTATATTAGCTTTAAGTATATTAGTCAATATATTAGTGACCAATTTAGTCAATTTTGTAACTCGTTCCTGTAACCTCAAAATTATTCTTAATTTTATTTACTTTGAAAATTGAAAATAAATTTATTTTATATACACAACTAGCTTACTGCCCGTGGCATTGCCCGCTTTGTCTAAAACCTAATAAATTATATACTAAAACCTTCCTCTTGATTCACTCTATCTATTAAAAAAAACAGCATCAAAATCCGTTGCGTAGTTTTAAAGATTTAAGCATACAAAGGGACATAGGGACCGGACGGAGAAAGCGACTTTGTTTTATACTATGTAGTGATTGTCGATAAAATGCACTAAGCTATCTAGAAAACTAAAACACATCTATGAAATCAAATAGCATTCAAATCAATTGCGTAATTGAGTTAAAAATAGTTAAGGCTTTTTAATCAAATTAATAATCCAAACTCGTAACACATTCGATTCTGGGAATTGATTCCGATAGCAGCCGCCTAACGAATAATTTATCACACTAACTGGCTAATTATCGTAATTGCTTAGTGGGAAACATTAGGGGTGAATGTCGTTTACACTAAGGGAAACTATTTTATTGTATATTATATTTTGTGTTTCTATGTTGATATTTTCGTCGAATCGCGTCGACACGTATACGCTTCATTTGTCGTACTGATACAGATACAATAAATTTATAAGAAAAATTAGATCACAAAGAGTGAATAGCGTGGATATACAAAAAAAAAAAGAAAGAAATAAACAATTATTTCAAAACAAGAAAAATCAATTAATTAACATCGAACACATTAATACAGCGTCACATCCTATGTTATCCATATATGCAGTGCTAAACGCTACGACACGTGTTGAAAACGAGCTAAATAGTCCTATTGTTGTATGTGGGGTTAGTACTCAATGTTCTTAGGTTTTCACAGTCACTTGTATATATGCCCCAATTCCTTTTAAAAAGAACAATTTAATCCTAAATAAGATTTGCTTTAAATTAAGGCGTAGTTCGTAACAAAATAATGTCTAAAATCCCTTGTATTGCTTGGGAGCTTTTCTACCAAACAACGTGTAATTCCTTTTTAAAGACATTTCTTTTCAAAAGCAACATATGAATGAAATTAAAAATTTAAGCATACATTTCAATACGCTTTCAGCAAAGGATAGCAATCGAGTGTTGCCATCTGCGCTGAATTCGAAATGTTTGTGGTTAACAGAAAATGTCTCTTAAGCTTCCGTTCATTTAGGGTTGCCAATTTCGGTTTGTAGAAATATAAAATGTTTTGCATGGGTTTTTGATGAGTAAAATTAAGTAGTTTAGAAATAAAATATTATAGGTCTTTACGAATTAAATAAACGCTGAATTCTGCTGCACTAAACACTAGTTAAGATCGATTCCATTTAATTATTTGGATATTAAGATGTATTTAAAAGTTTTGTAATCATGTTCAATTTAATTAATAAGAATTAAAGACCTACCTTTTATAAATTTATATATCCTAACAACTATTTATTGTTATTAGTCGAACATCTATGAAATATAAAGCAATAATAAATAGATAAGTATTCTATACGTATTCACATATTATCTCGCCTATAGTTGAAAAATAAATTAAGAATTTATCATCTCCAATTCCTTGTAATAACGCATAATAACTGTTCGCGTTATATAAGACAATTGACAAACATTTACGTCAGCCCTATCAATATTCGATAGAAGTTCAATATATTCCACTCATCAAAAATAACTAGAGGATCAAACAAATCAATTTGAACTTTACGGTATTATAATAAGGATCAAAGTTGTTCGTGAATTCTTATCAAAATCAAATTGTAAGAAATCGCTTAGGCCATAAAGAAAGTTCATGCCAATGGTTATGAAAGTATACAATAATAAATACAACGGGTATTGATTATATTTGGAAATAGCAGCTACTTACGAAGGAATTGTTTGCTAAGTTCTGCTCATTTATCAAAACAGTAATTATCTATATTAGTTCGATTTGCATTGTTTCATCACGAATTCTGCGAATGGCAATAGTCTAGAAATTTAGATTCTACTAGATTCTAGGAGGTCGGCGCTAATGTGTAAATTGAGACTTTTGTTACATGCAATATAGTTAACATAATAGACGAATATGACATGTAGAGCTGAACCGATTTCGATAATTCTTTTTTTATTATATTCCTTGAAGTACGAGGACGGTTCTTATGTAGAGAAAACCTAAATATGTACCACGGGCGAAGCCGGGGCGGACCGCTAGTAGAAAATAAATTTAATGTAATCTCGAATTTCTTATTTGGTACGTACCTATTTTATTAACTGAATTATATTAGTAAAGCTTTTAAAAAATATTTTTCGATTTCCCGCTCTCTAATTTATAGGTAGGTACACGTTCTGCAAACTACGTGCTTAAAATACTAAGTTTTTTTCTTAGAATGTAACATCCTTGCTAATTTAAGATAAATACCATTAAATTTAGCTCTTAAAAATCCTGCCCTGTAACATTTTAACCACCTACATTTAATATTATATTAATTATCTTTAACACTAATTTTATTAAACAAATACATGAAATATTCTGGGTCCAATACATAAAAAGAGGCGTTGTCAAAATCGTAAAGGCGTAGTATAATAATAGAGATTCATATAAGTTATTAATTCACACTTAAATCATATCTGTCCATCCCACTCCCACTTATGGAATTCAGAAGTGACAAAGACTATAGTGTATGAAATATTGTACAATCGCGTGATACTGCTCTTATGTCAAGGTTAGTTGTGATTTTAGCCATAACAAGGTATTGTTTTAAATAATTACATGTTTTCTACTGGGTATAAGGCTACTGACAGCATGACTGAATAAATACATCTATACTAATACCTATTATAAACCTGAAGTTTGTTTGTTTGAATGCACTAATCTCAGGAATTACTGGTTTCCGATTCGAAAAATTATTTCGGTGTTAGATAGCCCATTTATCGAGGAAGGCTAAAATATATCATCACGCTAAGAGCACAAGGAGCGGAGCAATGCGGGTAAAACGGCGGGGCACGGCTAGAATGAAATAAATGCGCTACCTACTTATCATTCTGTGCAATCCGGTATCTCAATACTCAACATAAAATATCTACAATATAACATAGGTAGATACATAAGTATTAAGTAGTTGGTAATACACAAAAACTTAAATTGCCGACTAACAAGCTAGAACTCGATAATTATATCGCATTGTACATTTATATATGCAATTCTAAATTACACGTTAAATTGATTAAACACAACATAAACCGGGCATGTGTTTGCAAGAATTTAAGTCATTTTCATCAGTATGAATTATTTTACAGCTCCAAACATAGCGTTGTGGCAATGCCAGTGTATTTATAAGGTTTTAATTCACGTATGCAACATTTCATCGTTAACGAGATAATATTGTGTAATTTAATTATTAAATGATGTTTTTATTACTTTTCTATTAATTATCTAATTTATGTAAAGACACAGACGTTTTATAGTCTTTTATATTTCTTTTTATAAATATTTAATAAATAAAAAACTGAAAATCGATATAAAAGTAAAAAGCTTCTTGACAGGCAGCAAAACAGCAGCTGATTTAGAATAGTCCATTGCACTGGTAATAAAAAAGTTATATGTAGTATTCAATAAATAATATATATTTTTAATAATATAGAATTTAATAATAGACAACAACTCACAGGTAAGCAAATACTAATCTGACATTCTATAGTTTAACGTTTAAAATATATACTATAAAGTAGTTATTTATTATCCGCTTTAAAGGGTCTCCTACAAAAAAGTAAAAACCTTTTCACGTCGAAGATACAACAAATGCCAAGTTTTCTTTGAAATACACTATAAATGTTACGGTATTTCAATTGATGTCAATAAGTATTGTTCGTGTCAACACTTCCTACGTTTGCGCAAAAATGTATTTTCTTTCCAAATAAAATAATTCTATTTCAATGTCCATAAGTGAACCAAACTTTAATACAAGAGTAAGAAATAAGCAAGGCAAAGTTGCATTAAAATAATCTGTATCGTTCATACTATCTTATAATAAAGACATTCACCTTCAGACAGCATATGCTAATTACCCGGAAAGAAAACCATTCATTGAAACAGATGTACAATGCATCTGCCCCACATCACACATGCATGCCACAACGGTATAATTTACTCACAACATTAAATTTTATTTGCATCAATAAGATATCCCATATTTCATATAATCCACTCGTATTCCCTCTGAACTTATGCCAATTAATCGCTTTAAATGCTAATAAGTCGAAAGCCATTCACTTGACATCGATTGCATTCACAGAAACGCAGATAACTTTGATTATTCAATGAATCAACCAAAGACGCTATGATAATATCCTGTCCTTATTTGCCGACCTCAACTATTTATAGTTGCAGTTATTAATGAAGCATTATTTCTACAGATAATGAGCTTAGTGTTCACTGTCGTACGTGTACTTTGTGCTACTTTTACTTATTTAAGAACTGTTATGAAATAAAGCGGATCAAGTGTCAGCTATTTTTAAAGGGACGTAATAAATTTTAGACATGAGGGAAATTGGCGATCAATTTCATTCATCAGAGCGAAATAAAAAAACGAAAGAATGTTTTTTTAATGGTACTTTTCTATAAACATGCAATTATTATTCCCAATTTGATTTCACAGTGCAGGGTAGTTCATATGTGAAGGCTTTTCATAGGGCAAAAGCCTCTTGATGAAAGAATGAATAGACAAATCGTAGGAAGGAACGTCTAATTTTCATAATGTGGAATGTTATTACATTTTACCATTGATATTGAAATATTCTATTGGCTATTCTGAAATTCATTATCACATGGTTGATATAAGCCCAATTTTATTCCCACTGGAGAAAAACTGCACGCCTAGAGGGGCTAACAGATTTAACATGCCGTCGAAATTTTTTATTTCTAAAAATGCCCGTTCTCTCCAAATTCTGATCGATAAAGTGCAGGTAGTACGTTACCTAAAGGTAAATTGAAAAATAATTTTATTTCTGCCCGCCGTGCCCCTTTGTTCTCGTACTCCCGACTCTCCTTTTCACTCGTCTAATAATAAATTAGTCACTAAAAATCATGCAAAGTTTATTACTAATACGCCAAAAAAAGATTTTTATATAAGAATTTATACTTAATCTACTTCAAAGCAGGTGTATAAATTATACAGCAATGTGTAAACTAGGTGGCGAGCCAAAGCACCTTCCTTACAAAGGCAGGCGTCGTGGTGGCTAACTACTACTCAATTTACACTATATATTGGCAAACTTGTATGTACCATTGTGAAACTTTTATGTAACTGAAAACAGCTCTTATGTATTCAACGTAAAGGCTTCTTATGTATTGTAAGGCACGTGAATAGCTCTGCTTGCTTTGCAATTAGAGCGTCATACTAAGAGTAGTCTCACGTGACCTGATTTTTTATGGTTGACGCAAGGCGTAATGACGTCGAAGAATATTATACATTGAGAAAATTCATTTGCACCTCTAAGTAACTCGCTGAAAGGAATGTTTAATTTATTCTCGGAAATAGATTAAGAGCTTGACGTTTGCTTTTGTTATTGTTTAAATGTCGCCAATAAGAAGAAAAGTTTTTTATAGGTGTGTTTTCGTCGTGGAAATAGCTCATCTGGCGAGGTATCTATAAAACTTTTCTTATATAAGAGTGAAGCCTTAACACAGCCAGTCAGATATAATTCATTACTTGAACAGCGTCATAACACGTGAGAATGGAAAACGTGTAAATGCTCCATACTTGCATTATGTGTGACTGTTACGTTTTCACATACTGTACCGCTAATTGAATTTTAAATTATTTTAATAATACATACATTGATCTTGAAGCAAAGCATTGTAGTTGATTTTTGTCATGAAAACAAAAGAGTAGAGCCGCGGAAATTCCACAAGTTAGTTTTTGAAACACTGAAGTTGTTTCTAATCAAAATTTACAATTACAACATTCCTATTTAAAATTAATAATATAAATATAATTAGCGCTAAAGTTTGCAACATCAATGGGTTGCCTCACATCCTAACGACGAACCACATTTGAAGGCCAACCGGTGTAGTACCACTACCAAATAAATATTTTGTAACACATACCTACATTTAGAACTAGCTGATCAATGCGGGTTTGTACTCAATTGATAAAATAATGAAACTGTTAGGTCCATATACCTAGTATTACAATTTACAATGTAAAGGTGACTTGTTACAGAAATATTATACTGTTTCTATTTAATAGTAGGTATTGTCGAATAGACGAATGTGTAAACCGTTGAAAATCAAAATACAAAGCACCACCTGTAATAATTTTGTTAACATAGGTCTCTCAAAATAATTGTAAACCTTATATCTATTATGTATGGTGTTACTTATAAATATGTGGTCAGACACCACTCTACCTATATTTTGGAATAAATATTTTACATTTTACGTATTTTGTTGTTCATCAAGTAGCTTATACAATTATCAAATAGCACCCAATTACTTAAAAACATTATATCCCACTTTTGTGTTAATTACGAAATTAATTATTAAACAAAATAAGATGTTCAGTCCGCAAGGCTTCAAAGTTATGGGCTAATTTGTCCGATGACGTCACTGGCCTTGCACCGCCCTAGGCGAGGCGAGATTAAGCTTGGATAGTATCATTAAAATAAAGCCCAGAATACACTGCTTTAATAAGCCACGTTTTTGCTGAGTAATGCTATTAATGTTGCCCAAAAGCTTGCTTTTATACTTAAGTAAAAATACGTTTTGTCACTGAAAGATAAACTGTCACGGTAAGTGAATTACACTGCCCATAAACAGAGCAATTAGATACAGATATATTGCCAACCTTATGTGGAATATGGGTGGGAACGGCCTCATATAACATTTAGTTAGAACCGTGTTGCCAACCTTACAACAAAGTTATCACAAGGTTTATAGGAAAGCTATCTCCAATATATTTAGAATAGGAACTTTTGCACCCTTACGACAATTATGTAAGGTCATATTGTGATGAATAAGTTGGAAGTTGCCAAAATAAGAAAAAGCCAATGTTTTAATGAAATTTCTCCTCATCTTAGTAGTGCAAACTAAGCACTCTGTCGCCTTTTAAGATTTAAGGCTATTGGGGACGATTCGGTCGTAGATAAACTAACATAGTATCTAAGAAGTAAAAATTTAATGTGTATAATATAAGCAACATCATCTTGTCATAGCGTAGTGAGAATAGAAAAAATTATTTAACTCTACAATATGTTGTAGGAAAAGATGCAATACAATAATAGTGTAATTGAGTGTTTATCTTGTATTTAAAAAAGAACGTACATTAGGTAACCTTATTAGAATATTATTATATCACAGTATAATACATAGATTTGATTGGTAAAAATTTCCATTGCTTCATTTATAAAATACTAGCTTACTACCCGCTGACTCGCCCGCTTTGTTTAAAACCTAATAAATTATATACTAAAACCTTCCGCTTGAATCACTCTATCTAATGAAAGAAACCGCATCAAAATCCGTTCTGTAGTTTTAAAGATTTAAGCATACAAAGGTACATAGGGACAGAGAAAGCGATTTGCCTTATAGCGCTTTGTCTTATACTATGTAGTGATTATAGTTTAACATCAGAACACATACAAGTTAAAAACATTTGAGATGAGAAATACAAAAATTAATTATACTATTCAACTCCTATAATGTGTTTTACGCACTTTGCAAATATTTACACACCAAAATAATATTACAATACCTTACCTTCAAGTGACCTACGCAAAAATCGGTTCGAAACATTCAAAGGTCATTTGGTAAAACAATGCTCGAAGCTTTAGAGTACAATAATTCCCTTACATCTTTGTTATTCCTTTGACCAGTCAAGCTTTGTAGTTAAAATAACAATAACTCTGAGAACTCAACGTCAAGCCGTAAAGTCTAACTAGTTGGACTGTTTCTGTTTATTTACCTAAGGCTATCACAAACTTGTTTATTGTATTGATTTCTATATTATAATCTGTATTTCTTGTAACTATAATTAGTCGTATAGTAGTTTAGCTCTTGAACAGTTTTGTGTGTATAATATTATAAGTAACTTTGTCTAAATCTTTTCATCCCAATCTTGATGCTATAAGTTTTAATAATACATGAATTGTTCCAAAAAAATCTTAAACGCTGGGTTTTAATGGTGTCATAAAATCTATTTATGGGCTAATTTACTCAGTCAGTCATTCTGTTATTTCTTTCAGTTTATTCTGCTTGTTATTTGACCCCAATTCGTAGGTCTATAGCTAGGCATGTAACGATACTGATATATCGGCTGATATAATCGGCAGGCCGATTCCTAAGGTATTTTCATTTTCATGTTCATGTTCATGTTCATGTTCATGTTCATGTTTATGTTCATGTTCATGTTCATGTTCATGTGCATGTTCATGTTCATGTCCATGTCCATATCCATGTCCATGTCCATGCTCATTTCCATTTCCATTTTCATTTTCGATAATAAGAGATTCAAGGAAAAGAATCAGTTATAGATTTACATACAAAAGAATAGATACATCTATATTCTATACATATAATGACAAGATGAAGAAAATTTTAAAATAATAAAGCCACAGTTGAAAAAGTACGTGACTTTTAATTCTTGTGTGGATTACTAGGAGGTATTCCTCTTAAATCATTATCAAAATTAAAATAAAAATTGATTGTACCATTTTTTACAGTTTCTGCAATCATTGAGACATATGCTTGTGGTAAAACACCTTTAGAAGTTAGAATCAAGCTACAAAATAAAATGTAAAATCTCTTTTTTTTTTAATTACATGTATAAGTTGGTGTTAAAATTGAGTGATATTATATCAACACGCAAAAAGTGGCTCTCACTATAAGGACTATCGTGGAAGCGGCGAAAAATTAGATTATTGGGAAAATGACTCGGACAGTGGACACTTAAATTATTATCAGTTTTTCCTGTTACTCTTAGACATTGCGTGATTAGAATAAATAGGGATAAGTCATGGATAAGTAGTATTATTTAAATGAATTAGGGATTTTAGTTAATCATAATATCGTTTAGAATATTAAATCTTATAAATCTGATAAACCAGACGGTTTTGAATCCCAGAACTTTGAATTACAACAATCAAGATTTAAAAAAAAGTTATAAATAATACGATTGCATGTTTTCTAAAATCTGTTAATATTTTTATTTCCGTAATTAAAAGCAAACAAAAGTTAATTAACATTGTGATGAATTGAATGAATTAAATTTTGTGAGGATCAACATTCGATTGATTGAATGGAATGATAGATTCGTACAATTTTAACGTTTCACTGTGTGCGAAATTAATTAACGTACACATAACACATGTCATAGTTGCACACACTCACACGTACTTCCATGATAGATATTATGATACTCGCTTGTAATAAGAAAAGGGTTTCTAAGGTTTTGCTTCATTTCATTCAACCCTAATGAAAATAGGCTATGATAATCCACGAAGAATAGACTTCAAAGGAAATTTCAAAATCGATCACTTGAGTAGTTTCAGAAATTATACCGTACAACGAAACAATATATTTTAATCGCAATATAAATTTATGGGACGAATTTTATTAAAGTTATAGCACAGATAGTATAATACTATACTAGGTAATAGTTTCTATGCTGTCTACCCATCACTCCAACATCATCGTCGTCATCCATACTATTATATTATATTCTATGGTGTTAGGTACTTATAATATGTAGATATAGTGGATGAATTCGTATTAAAAGAGCTTAATTTTTGAATAAAAAGAAACTGTTATTAATGTATCGTTATTTAATAAACTATTTACGGAATAAACAAAAATGTATAAGGTAATAAAATAAAATATCAGTACAATATTGGATACAGGAATTAAATGTTAAATAAGCTCACTAAAATCACTTCGAAACAAATAATCACCTAAATTAATACTTTTGTTGACAAAAAAAAAACAAAGGAAGGAATCAAAGCCAAATGTTCTCTGTTCACTGTTTTCACTGTACTCAAATCCCATATGTTTGCCAAAAATTTAATTACAAGAATTTATAACCTCTGTCAACATAACGAATGGTAACTTATGGGTACATTTGGCATCACACCGCCACAAGCGTAAGGTCAACCTGACATTTTTCAATTTACTGAAGTCGAAGATTTCTAGATATCTGTATAAAAGATGAATCATTACAATTGTGAATGTATTTTTTGGTGATACCTATTTCTGTAGATTTTAATAACCTTTGACTTATCTAAGAGAGATTAGGTAAGTTTTATTATATTACACGTATATTGTAGGAATAAACAAAAGGTGTAAAGCAGCAAATTTTCGGATGCTTTTTCAGAAAGCTTTTAACCTTTTCGTTCCGTCTTTATTTGAGGGGTATTGAATATCTTCAATGACTTTGAATAGTAGATGATCATAGCGCGTATAGTGCATAGTCATCTTATTTGGAACAAACCACGCGTGTTAACGTGTAAACATGTAAATCGACGTATTGCACATGATTTTTACTCACTACCTACATAATTAGATTTATACTTACTCATACAAAAGGTTAGGTACCTAATGAGCTACGGGTAAAGTCAATAAAAATGAGCAACGACTAATCTCCTCGTATTGAGGACCAAACATTTAATCAAATAACTGTGCCACTGTTTAATCTGCTTGGGCCACAAGACTCGCTAACAATTGTCTGGTGTCAACTGTTTGCCAGCTAACAGCGATATATAGAGCTTCTGGATACGATTTTATTTATGTAGAATACCTTAATAATAATTTAACTGCAACATTATCAACACACGTATTTCAGATGAAATAATATGATAGGTACTACTCACCTTATGATGATGCATTTCAACTTGTCGTTATAAGTATAGTATAATCATATTATTTTTTTTTCTTGTTAGTGGACTCTCAAATTATAAGGTTACATAATTTTTTATATCATATATAAGCATATCGTTAAATTAAAAATATTTTTACATTCTATAAATTTCAACGATTGTTTCTTTTCAGTTATCGGCATTTAATAAGTTTCTAATTAAGATGAACTATTAACGTTACCTAGGTATACAAAATGTTTTATAAGCCATATTGTAAGGAAATATTTAATGATATTTCAAAAAAATATCAATTATATCTAGCTAATATTATTCTGTGGTCCCTCGTTGTGACGTCAATGCGGACAATGAAAACATTACCCGTTACCAATAAGTTTGTAAATCGAATGTGCATTTATTTGCATATTTTCGTGACTCTATTAATATAAGTCAAAGTATTTAATTAAAAAAGAAAAACAGCTCTAATCTCTCACATAGAATTGAAAAAAAAAATCTCTTCATTTTAATAACAAAATCTGAAAAGAAATATGAAAGGTTTACAATCCTAAGACAATATTAAAAGAACTATATTTTGTAGTAGAATGCAAATATTTCCTGGTAAATTGAAAAGCTTGAGAAGGGTTGATATTTTTACCTCTCAAGAGCTTTGAATCGGTTCATTTTTTACGTAAAACTTCAAAAGAACTTTTATATTTTTCTGATCTAAAAATAGATCTTTGTAAATCAAAAAATAATTGGGCGGAAATATAAAATTATTTCAAATTCGAATTTCATCTGCTTTTGAATGTGAATCGCGAAAAAACAAACCTTTTTCCTAAATAACAAATAACATGAGAACTAAGTTTATAGTGTAACAAATTATTCATCATCATCAATATTAGCCCATATGCGTCCCCACTGCAGGGACACGAGCCTCATAAGAGGATAACTAATTATTACTTAATAAAAATACCATGTCATGTAAACATTCTACAGTACACAATTAGGAAGGTACTTTGCATCTTCTCTACTCAATGCAGGGAAACCGGAGTTGAACCTTACCTTTTTCTTTTTCTTTTTACGTTTTGATATGGGAAAATCCAGTCTGCGTCGCGTTGTAAGGTGAGCCTGGAAACGGGCATCTGATGGGCGGGACCCGAAGCGGAATGCGGGCCTTATTACGTACCACAACCTTTTTTTAATTCAGGATTTTATTATCTTTTATAATCCAGGATTAAGTGTTTGTAATGGTCTCGTACCTGCAAGCTATAGTACATACCTATATGTATACGTAAAAATAATATTTTATTAATTGTGTCGTCGTATTACATTTTATTAAAAGCAATGATGATAAATTCATTCATAACATCCACTTTCCTTGTTTACTCAATGTTTTCTTTGACGCGTTTAATACACAATTCCTAATGTACTTCCTCTGTTAATTTTCCAATATCAATAACCGTCATTAGCTATTATTATCATTGAAACGTTAACGCTTAGATTGGAAATAAACATCTATTTACTTGGAAAGTATCAAAATAACGCGTAGCGTAAGCGTATTTATGCTTTGTGTGTTATTTATTAACAAGAATAAATATTTTATAATGACATTACTTTTACATTTTACAAATCAGACATTACAATTTTTTAACTGATAAAATGAACTTAATTCAAATCTTGGCCTTTTGAGATCGGGGACTGTATAGACAAAAACGAAGATTGAATACCTGAAAATTTTATTTAACGATAAAATTATCATACAAATCAATATTTATATAATCGTATATATTAACTTTAATGCTGATTCAGTAGTGCATATAATAACAACATGTGTAATGTATTTCAATTCATATAAAAGTGAAACAATACATTCCTCTCATAATATCACGAATAACCTTATGTTGAACCTAAAATCACGCGATGTGATATTCTGTTTACGAGATATGCTATTTTGTTTATACAGCGCTGATTAAAATTTATATTTAGATACACACAGCTAAATATACATTGTTCTATTTATCTTAACGAGTTTTATGTACGTTACTTAACATTTGTAGTTTGGGATTCCTAGGTTATTTTGTAAGAAGATGACATAACACGAAGATTTTAGATTGTTTTTAAATAAAATAAAAATGTAGATCATTTACACATGACGACTAAATTTTTTGGCTACTTTTAACGTTAGAAATGGTTAGTGTTGTAAGATCAATTAGATGGTAATTACATACAAATAGCAGAGCGTAGTTTTGGAAAGTCGCCTAAACAATGTCACGTCGGCATAACACCAGCTTTTTTTTATTTTCATAACAAAAGTGCTGAATATACGTTTTGCATACCTCGTGACTCGTCAAAGGAATTAGATGAAAAATTCCGCTTACACAGTACAAGTAAATATTTACAGATTACTCACAATAAATTCGGCAAATGGATTGTAAGAGATAAGGGTAGAGCCTTCATGACAACTGTTTTCTTTACACGGTGGACATTTTGGTAGGAAAATATGAGCGAATTGCTACTTATTTTCTCGAATAAAAAGGAAACAAGTAGTTATTTGTATTTAAAATTTTTTTTCGCTAAATCTTTTATTTCATACTACTACTATAAATAGAAATGATACAATTGAATAAGATGACTAGGCTGTCAACTTAGAACTGTAGAACAGTATTATAATTTATAATTGCTTATAAAATCTCCTATTACACAATAAAAAGAGCAATCAATGTTACTGTATTAAAGAACCGGGAATATTTCGGTGCCAACTGATTCTCAATCACAACAGAATCGGTCATTACTACACGTTCCCAGAAGTTTGCAGTTGCTATTGTTTCTGGGAATATATTTGTAAAAGAATTTCGTAACAGAATTGATCCCATATCGTGGAATCGGTGACACAATTCACTGATACTTGAATATATATTTTATTAATTAATGTATTCGTATAGTATGTAATATGTATAATGATTAAATTCAAGGGGATTCAAATTAGTACAACGTTCTTACCATTTATGTAGAATGCTTTCTCGGAAAAGTACAAGGTGTACAAGTAAATATAAGATAAAAATTATGAATAATAGATAGAGAGATAAAAAAAACATCTTACATTACACAGTTCCAGGAAATCATCGATCTTCAAACAAAAGATTCAGTTAAATCTAAAAAGATTAATGCAAAGGAATAACAAGGGCAAGAAACATCTTCATAGACCTACAATCGGATTCATAATATTGAAATCAAAAATTAAAGGTCCAAGCAAAAATTTGGGACAAATATCAAACCTACGCGGCAAGATACATTTAGGTCACCCACATATGAAATTTTAACAAGCCATTTCAGCAAAGCATTTGTAAGGATGCCCTCCTACACGTTACATTTTATAATGGCTTGAGCAATTTATATCAAATAAAGTATTTCAGGTGCTATTACAGATAAACATGAATGACAGTGTATCCTTGTGAGATATATTGTAAGGATTACCATTTTATTGGGTGAAAAATAATTTCGTTTTAATGGAATGTACGAGTTATTTCTATAGTATATATCTCTACTCACCTTACCTTCTGTCTTCAATTCTTGATATTAGTACTCGCTTTCATTATAATGATATTTTCTACAAAATGTTTATGTTACATTGAGATCGCCTCATAGCGATAAGGCTGCCGCTTACAGTACCTACACCATAATTATGTACACTCAATCGTATAAATTTTATGTGTCGTTTTTAGTACTTGTAACTGTACAATAAAGTGTTTACATTCACAATTTTCTTCTTGTGCGACAAAGACATTTTTGAATTTCTATTTTTAAGATATTATTTATATGTATAGGTAGGTATTTGACGTACACGTAGTACTACAGGCTACAAAACGAATGCATTGTATCTCCTTTCTTTCCTATTGTATTAAGAGCACTCTAGGTTCAAAGATATAACGATGTCATGGCAACCATGCTTTACATTTCTACAGTTGCCACTTAAATATTACACAATACAATATTTACTTGCAGAACACGTTTTACTAATCAGTAATTTACGCGCATATGAAATAGTAAAGTGTTGCATATTGCATATGCATATTTAGAATACTGAAGAATGAATAACCAATAAACGCGACGGTTACTTCATGCTTTGATTTTGCTAATTTATGGACCTTATTGAAGAAATTAGATTGTTACGTAATACGATTACAATGTAGCGATAACACACGTGTACATGATTTTAAAGAAGTGTGTGAATATCAGTGATTTTTTTATAGAATTTATTATGAATAATCGTGATTAGTTATAAAGCGTAACTCTAACCAAAATTTTATAATGGTGTAATCAAATCATAAGGCGATAATTTTTTTTTTACAAAAATGTAGATTGCAGACATATTATCAACAAATAAATGTGCAAAAGTTAAATCACGGTCATTAACACCTATATTTAATTCGGAAATATCAAAATGTGAATTGTGGTCAAACTTTTAAAATGGTCAATAACTAACAGATTGAACATAACATGTAGCGGTTAATTTAGTAATTTCACAAATATTCCGATATTGTGGATGTAGAGGAAATTGAAAAATTTATTACATTGCCTTGATTGTATTTAGATGCGGGATTTCAGTATTTAATCAACACTATTTCACTGGTTACTATATATTTTTTTTATTTTCAGACATGGAGTCAGCGTCGCGTTGGTTCCTTTGTAGAGCAAGCAGTGCGGTGTCTCTAGGCGCCAGATTACAAGAGGAAAACAAGTGATAACTGCGTTAAAAACAACCGACTTCAAACTTGCACTTGCAAAATTTACAAATACCTACAGACAAAAATGCTCATAAAATAAAAACTACTGTGCCTATCCGGGACCAATTCGACACCATCCCGCATCGAACAAAAAAAGAATCACGTAAATCGGTTCAGAAACCTCGGAGTAATCGGTGTACATAGTACATACATAAAAAAAAAAAAAAATATACCGGCCGAATTGATAACCTCCTCCTTTTTTTTGAAGTCGGTTAAAAATGCATAACCCAAAAGATAATACTAGTCGATTGATTATACAAAATTTGAAAATTCATTTCATCATAGATGTTTATGAGCTAATAACAAAAAAGTCATGAATTTGTAATCAATATCTAAATATTTCGGCAACATTAGAATATGTATTTTTATGATAATACTTGTATATTTATATATTATTACTTACATATTATAAACAATACTACGACAATTAAAAATAAGTTTTCACGAGACCGAAGATATTCTAACGATACTCTAATCAAGATTTATATGATAGAGTCTTGCACGCGTACAGCATGCAACATTACGCGCCAGACGCGAGACAAGGGTGTATTTATAAGTCAACTTTCATATACAAATATCACTGTTACTATGCGATAAATGTATATCATTCGTATTTCACGACATATCACTGCTAGTTCCAAATCCTCAAAGACAGCTCTTTGTTATTCTCGTCACACGAAACACTGTTAGAAATTTTTGGCAACAGAATATCGCACCTACATAATAAACATACTTATTAATATAAATTGTGACGCAAAAATCCATGTAACATCCGTCAATTAGATATTACAACACGTATTTTTTGTACTATAATCTTATCTAAGTCGGATTTATTTTGGTTATGAATAAATTATTGTTTTTATCGTTCAAGTTTTATATATTCGATAAAATTTATTTTTTGTAAAATCCCCGTTGAAATTTGTGGTGGAAAATGATAAAGGAGTAGGTAGGGACTAAAGGAAATGAGAATGCAATTTTCGAAAAACCATTATTAATAATTTGAAAGGGCGTCGTTCAACAATTGCTTTTTTCGTGAGATTTACATGATTACAGAGATGACACATTATTTGTATATCTATGCATAGAATTTATCATTAGGAAAGTAGATACTGAGAAAGACAATATAAGATTGTTTCTGCATTACAGTGGACGATACGCAATTACAACTTTTTGTCATAAATTAGGGTGACCTTTCCTCATACTGTGCATTTACAAAAACTAGTGACTTCAGTCCTTGTCGTACCTAGACAATAATATAATTTTGTTCATGTTTTTCGTATTCTGATCATATATACCTTTAGGCAAGTGTTGACCTTTATTCATAATTCAGTAATTATTAGCTACATAATAAATTACATCTGTTTATTAATATCTTAATTAACGCCCCCATCGAACCCCTTTAGGGGATCAGAAAACTTTTACTTTTAGTCTTTATTCGTAAAAAGGACAATCTGGTTTCTAAGCTTGTATCAGACAATGTTATCATGATAAGACAGTCATCTAGTAATTTTTATATATATTTAAGAACCGATAGTGTTATCTTCGACTTAAATAGTCTGATTGGTTTATTCATATAAAGTGTATTAAAAATAAAAATATTACGTCGCGTTTCACTATACCAAACCAGCTTATAAAAAGTGCAAAATTATTGTTTTATTTGTAATTCTCCGTTCATACACTAAACATGCCCATTTGATTTATGAACATATTTTTTGTCAACACTTTATCGAACATTTCAAAGTGCTAATAACGCAATATATCAGGTTGATTGGACGTATCGTAATTCTAATAGACTATAGAGTATAGAGCATTGAATCGCAAATTGTTATTAACATTCAATAAACGGAGTCAAGGAGACCAGACTCTTCTATATAAACCAATGTAAAGGCGTTTACGAGACTGTTCTTAACAATTACATAAGGTAATAAGGAGAAAATAACTAAATGAATGAATCACGATCAACCAAAAGTGGGTTTTACCACAGATACTATACTCGTTTTACTGAACGAAATAATACTAGAGCGGAGAAAGGACGTAATTTTGTGAGATATAGGCATAAAATTTGTATGAAAATGACATACTAACGCCTGGAAATAACAAAATTACGTCCATCAAGGGTCATTTATTATAATATAATAGGTACATTCACAAAGAATAGATAAATGAAATATTATACAAGTGTCTTATTTATTTCAATAAGGTACTTTAAACTTCGTGACTTTTGGGTTTGTCAATGATACATAAAACTTAATGGATTGCTATGAAACTTACACAATCCTATAATAAATATGATAGATAAGTATTAGAATATTAACCTTTAACATTTGTTATATCAAACTGGCAAAAACCCTTTATACCTTTTTACACATATTCATTGAAGAAGAAGACTCATAGAAGGAAAATATAATAAACTTCTAAGATAGATATAATAAAGTTTAGGTAACCTTTTAAATCGAAGATCGAAGACTGCGCGGTCGGTCCTGACCTCAGCCACTCGCTTCTCGTTATGGAAATCGTCTAGATTTGCAATCAACCTGTTAAAAATCTTGTTTTAAATGGCATGCAATATGCCACGTTATTATCACATATTTTTGGCAACTTAATTAAGAATACTTTATAATGACCTTACAATAATTTGGAGTGTTTTTATCGGAACTTGGTTTATGGTAGCTGGGTGACCAATGAAAATATTTAGCGCATTGTGATTTGAAATAATAAATAAATAATTTATTGTTATTATGTTGGAATGTTTTTCCAATAATTGACTACACCTTATATTGTCATAATAACGTCTCCGACTAGCAAGAGAAGAATATAAAGGGAAATAAAGCCAGAAAATGTCATAATTTAAGAGAATTGTATAAGATAAAACATTATATTGTAAAAATACATAAACATTCGAAGTAATCAAGAACAGCGTTGGATACAATACGGCTGACTGATTTCCATCGAGCCCCGTCAGGTGACAATCATTAACCGACTTCAAAAAAAAGGAGGAGGTTATCAATTCGGCCGGTATATTTTTTTTTTTTTTTTTTTTTTTTTTATGTATGTACACCGATTACTCCGAGGTTTCTGAACCGATTTACGTGATTCTTTTTTTGTTCGATGCGGGATGGTGTCGAATTGGTCCCATAAAAATTTTATTCGGCTAGGCCTAGTAGTTTTTATTTTATGAGCATTTTTGTCTGTACTCGATGACTTAATTTCAATGTAGAAAGTAACTTTGATTCACTTCCCGGTAACCGATTGAGCTGAAATTTTGTATACGAATGTAAATTGGATAGCGATGAAACATTATCATGACATGGAGCTGATCTGATGATGGAATCGGAAGGTGGCCATAGGAACTCAGTAATATATTGACTCAACTTTATCGAGTTTGGGCTCGTTTGATTCGTGTTGAAAAATACACTAAAAAGTATTAAATAAAAATAACTGCGTTAAAAACAACCGACTTCAAAAACGGAAAAGTAAGAAATAAAAAAGATTTGATATTATTAATTACTACATATTATTTTTATGTGCTATTTATTAAATAGGTTTGAAGTCGGTGCCAAACACTAAGCACTTAGTATTAAGCCCATGCACCGACATCAAACCTATTTAATAAATAGCACATAAAAATAATATGTAGTAATTAATAATATCAAATCTTTTTTATTTCTTACTTTTCCGTTTTTGAAGTCGGTTGTTTTTAACGCAGTTATTTTTATTTTATATCTTCTTTTTTGAAACATTTTTCCTGTAGTGATACATAAATAGCTCTTATACAACTCAATTTATTCTTTTGTTTCGTATACACGAGTTATAATTGGTCATTAATGTCGTAACCCAAATATAACTACCTAACTGTTATTGTTTCGCACGACATCGCCATAAAGACAATTTTTAATTACATCTTTAAATTACACTTCATTGTCCTTTTAGGAAAAGTACAGCACTACTTCATTTTTATTACAAACATTTTCTTTTATTGTAATATTTTATGAGTAGGTACCTAATGTCACAGTATTTTAAATAGGGAAAGTATTCTTTTCGTTTATCGCGTACAACCGTATTTTCAACTTACTGATAGATTTTAAATTTGACTCTAGTCTCTAGTGTCATGCTCGTAACTGCAATTATCTGCAACTGCAATCCAATAAAAACTGTATCTACTTGTAAAATAAAAAAATAAATAAACAGAAAGTTAATAAATGATAGATACAATCTTTGATTTCACATTCTCTTGTATTCGTTAAACGTTCAGTACACAGGTCAGATTTCTGTATCCAGGAATTTATACACTACTCTTAGATTTCATATTGCAAGATTTTTTAACTTCTTAATATAAAACAAACATTTTAAAATAATATAACTAAACCACCTTTAAAATAATATAACTAAAAATTTAATGAACAGAAGTAGACATACCTACCCGTAACCACAAAGCAATCTTGTTTCCACGCCCACAGCACTAACATCTGTTCAGTCTACGAGCAGAAACATTTTTCACTATACAGTATACACGTCAAAAGAACAATACATCACGGAGTATAATTAAGACGGTTTCATTTCGCGTAAGTATAGTTCTTACACAATTCGATCATGTAGGTCCATTACATTCATGATATGTGGCCTTTTGTCCGGTAAATGTGACAAATTGCTCGTTGTCATATCCATGTAGTACTTACGGACACTTTTTTCAGATACTTTTTTCATTATGTTATAGATGTTGTTACTTATTAATATTTTGAAAGAACTGACGGCCGTATTCTGCTTGGTTAAAACAATTTTATCTCGAAATCAAAGGGCTCAAGATTGGGCGAGCGTACAAATTTAAAATTGATTTTCCGATTTATCGCAGAAAGAAAATATCTATCGTGAAGCAAGTGACTGTTGTAATTAATTTTTATGCGTGTATAAATATGTGTTGATCACAGCTTAAATACATGTAACAATAATGAACTATCAGAATATAGGTTTTTAGGTATGTATATTAATCACATCGACAGCAGTACAGCACCCACCTTTTTTTTTTTTTTTTTTTTTTTTTTTTTATAGTGGGGAAATCTTCCAAAGATACCCACGGCCCCCGGGGAAGGAGCCAAGGGTTATGTCGGATTCTTACCGACTAAAACCCCACTGTGTTCCGTCGAGCCGCGCAGTTAGCCGGGGCCGCGGGTACTCTTAGAAATCGTCCACGACTCCGGCAGCGGACGCCCATCGTCCAGAGCCCTTCGCTAGGGAGGCAGGTCACGATCGCTAGCGACCGCGACTCGGCGTCGGCGCCTAAAGGGTCGCCGGCGCCGCATCGGGTCCGCGAGAGGGTTCCCCTCGCGAACCCGCTCCGCCTCCTCCTTTCGCACCATCACCTCCTCACAGAAGGCGACCACCGCACGCCAGGACCTGGAGCCTCCAACCATGGCGCGAACCACGGACGGGAGCGAGAGATCCGGCCCCACAGCAGCGACCAATCGCTGTCTAGCCACGGACCACGCAGGACACACACTCAGCGTGTGGTCCGCTGTATCCTCCTCGCTTGGACACCAATGGCAGGTCATGGTTGGCTCCCGGATCGCGACTCGACACAGGTATCGTCCGAAACATCCGTGTCCAGACAGCACCTGTGTCAAGCGGAACGTGAGAGCCCCATGTCGTCTGCTGCACCATTCTAAAAGGACCGGCCGGATGGCCTCCACCGTCCTTACACCTGCAGTTGGGTTCTCGAGCCGCCGCACCCATTCCTCCATCAAACGCTCGCGAGCCGAAGCCCTCCAGCGCGACACTTCTTCGGGGTTTGGTTCCAGCCCCGAAGACCTGGACCCAGCGATTCGCCGGTACACGTCCGCGAGTACCGCAGCGTCAAGTTCCCAAGGGGGGGTTCCGGCTAGCACGCAGGCTGCTTCAAAAGAGACAGTCCGATATGCCCGCGATATTCTTAGCGCCATGACCCGCTGCGGACGACGCAGAAGGGGTCTAGTCCTGGCGCTAAGAGAATCAGCCCAGATGGGCGCTCCGTACAGGGCCATTGAGCGGATGGCACCGGTGTAAAGCCGGCGACAGCCATCTCCAGGCCCCCGTAGATTGGGGAGCAAGCTTCCCAGTGCCCCGGCCGCCCCGGTGAGCCGGGGGGCGAGGCGACGGAAGTGCTCCGCAAACGACCAACGACCGTCTAGGAAAATTCCCAGATAGCGCATTGTCTGACTGATCTCTATGGACACGCCCCCCACCTGTACACAGGAACCAGCCCCTGGTGCCCTACGGGGGCCAAGTACAGCACCCACCTTGCACCAACATCCGCTTCGCGGTCATGAAAATTTTTGTTAACAGATAGACAAACCATTTAGCACATAGCCGAAGAAGCATCTAAAAACTTGTACCTACCGAATACAAGCAAATTAAAAACAGTATTATAAATACCTAACAGCTTTTGCTCTTTATTAGAAACCTTAAAAATACAGACGCAAATAACTTATAAATTATTTAAAAGTTGAAAACGGGTATCAGGTAAAAATAGCGTACCGGCGTCCATTATATAAAGCTCCCTCAAAGTAAGGTAACAAGCCACTGCACAAAGGATCGGGGTGAAAACGCTTACGTTAAGTTTTTTTTTTGTTTTCACTAACGCTTCTGTTATTTATGAACATTGAAGTTTCTAAACACTTTGGTAAAACAATCGTATGGGAGAGTTATGTTAAATAGGAAATAATATTTATGTTTGAGTTATTAAATTAGAAAAGTTACAAAATATGTACGTTCAAATTAATTTACACCTTCTTTCAGTAACAAGCTCAACAACAAACGAAATTTTCTTCAAATATTCTGCTAATGTGTCAATTGCGCCTGATAAGATACCTAATAGTTATAGGAGTCTATGTTCTAATGCGTAAACAAGCAATTTAATCTATTATTATTTCCCTACTCACATCCAATAAATATCACATTATTCAATGTTATTATTAAGATTTATTTGTTATGCTCCTCAGTCTAAAATATAGTCGCTAAACGCTAATTAGTTTACAATGTAGATTTAGCACGAACAGCCTTCAATAAATTAAGAAACAGTATTAATGAACTAATTCGCAAAGATATTTAGTTGATTCAGACTCTCGGGTTTATTGAAATAAGGAAGGCAAAACATCTTGGCACGCTCCCAAACACGACGCTCGGAGAATTATGAGGAACAGTTGAATATAACATCAATACAACAATTTGTTACTTGGTAAATAGTTCAGTCTAAATATTAATGCAAATATATACGTTAGAATCAGTCCAAGTGCCAACAGTTGATTGAATTATTCCGTCATTTACAACTGTGAAAGCTACGAAAGAAAAATCATTAACATATGTTTACAAACTTTTCAATCATCTCTTTTAAATGTTTTAATGTATTTTTATTTTCTATGGAATATTTCAGCTATAAACTTCGAACATTTTCGTTCAAGGTGAGACTAAAGACTTTCATTTGTCATTTCTCCCCATTTGTCCGCTGTTTCGTAGTCGACGTATTTTTACTGCCCGTTCCTGAAATATTATCATTACAGACGAGTAACTGTACTTATATCTTGTTTATTCTGTCGTCTGCAATAAGTTACAATGATTCTAACAGAAATAAAATCTTGACGAAATTCTTATAAGTTTGAAATATTGAACCTGTGTAGGTTTTTTTTTATTTGCTAAGTTTAGGTTCAATGAAAGGGTGGAAGGAGGATTCAGTATCAATGAAAATTTTGTGAAATTAGAGTTCATCACCGATTTTCTCAGCAATCAGTATTTCTGCATCAGACTTACTAATTCGATAATTTAATATCCAGTTAGTTGTTTTGTTTTTCAAACGTGTTATGTCTATAAACACAACGAAAGCGTCCGATGACGCCAAGCGCGGTTAAAATTTGCTATTTTGCACACGGTATAGTTTTAAAATTATTTCATTCAACGCGTTTTATAGTTGAAGAGTTCAAGAGTCTGTGCAAGATTAACAAAATCTTTTTTTTTTGTTCAGTTGGAACATGAAAATTTAATATATATATATATGTATATTAATATTGTGGCTTCATTAGAACCTGAATATTTGGATTTTATATTAGTCTTCATAAAACTTTATGAAATATTTTTTTTTCAATGTAGGCGCGTAGTTCAACCAAAGAAATAAACAAACACTTCAATTTTCAGGATATTTTAGTAAGCACTGAATAATAAATAGGTAGTTACAGACGTAAACTTTAAATAAGTAAAACTATGTAGTTTCAAATAAATATCAAATAACTCTAATAAGACTTATGTAATTGAATAAGAACATTCGAACCACCAAGCCACGTCCGTCGTTAATTATTCAAGGAAAACAAATCATATTTTTTATCAGTTAAGATCTATTAGATATAATCTTAATATATCTTAATATCTTAATATATACTTATTATAAAGGCGAAAGTTTGTAAGTATGGATGTATGGATGTATGGATGTTTGTTACTCTTTCACGTAAAAACTACTGAACCGATTACAATGAAATTTAGCACACATATAGAGGGTAACGTGGATTAACACATAGGACAGTTTTTATCCCGGAAATCCCACGGGAACGGGAACTATGCGGGTTTTCCTTTGCAAACGCGGGCGAAGCCGCGGGCGGATATCTAGTCTATTATATATAAACGCCAGCCTTCAACCGCCGCGCCGTCCTTGTGTCCACCCAAGAGCAATGTCATATACAAATAGAAATTTTTAAATCTTGAAATGATGCCAATTGCAAATCGCGGCGAACGAAAATATAAACGATGTCATTGAGAGAAAAAAGATGCTAATTCTTATAGACTTTATACATAATTCATGTTACTTAGTTGTGCTTTAGTTTTGTACACTTTGTTTTCGTTACGTGACTTCATATTTATAGTGAAACGTTTGGTTACTATGTTCGTCGTAATGACTCTATAAGTCTATAGTAATTGTTGAAATGTTTTCGCGAGAGAGCTAATTTATTTAGTTATGAAAAAAATGATGTATTTTATATTAAATAGGTACATAATTACATCAACAATATTATCTGTATATTTTAGCTAGCTAGCTAGCTCTTAATATTATCTTAATATTTTTTTAACACCTACACTCCACCTACACCTACACTCAAAAGAACTTACCTGTAATTCTACGCTACGTTTGTGGCTGTTAACTACTAGTTAGTAGATAGATAATGCACATTTGAATACATTAACAGTATATTGCACATTTACATATAAAAACAGTAGGTACATAGCAATATTTTTATGAGCTTTATGCCAAAAAATGTAGTTTTATTAAATCTAATTATGTTTATTTTATTATTTACGACAGGCAGGCCTTGAACTGTTTTGGACCCGCTCAAACACGATGTGCACATAATTGAGAAACATTAAATATATGTATTACATAATATTCAATGAATACACGACTAAAATTGTGTATGTCAAAATATATATTTGTTAAAATTTACAAGTGCTTCAAATATTTGAATTGCAATATTTTCAGAGTTCTTGTTCTTTCTAGTTACCCAGAATAAATAAATAATATAGAAACAGAACTTCTATCTGTAAAAGGAAAACAATGGGCGGACCCTTGACAAAATGGGTCATAGTTCTTATTCTAAAACAACCCTGCAGCGTTCACTTAAAACTCTACCAAAGATCTGACTTTCAAAAAAGGTATTAAACTAGATATAGCCCGCGACATCTTTGTCAATTTTTAATTTTCAAAACATCCTCCAAACGAACGTCATTGTGTTGTTAAACATATTTGACACACACACATTAAAACGTGTTTACAATCACATACGAATATATTAGTTGGACTAGGAACAAACATGTCAATAAAATCGCCGAAATTATCCATGGATTTACTAAGAAACAGTTCATTCGCCTGTAGATAAACGACAAGTTGCGTGACCCAACATCATGGAATTTGTTCATTTCGAAATACACATCAATAACTGGGCTTATTTGTCGGCATAAACGGTTATGTTCGCCGAAAGTATTTTCCGTCGATCTGATAGTAGCATTAAAAGATATCGACAGTCCTATAATATATAGATTTATTTACTTCAAATATTTAGTTGACTTCAAATATGTTGTGTTGGAATTTTAATAGAATTTACAACATGAATAAAAATATTGGAAACATTATCTTATAAACGAAATCTATGAAGTATTTCATTAACTAAACATGACCTTTTATGTGGAATTGTATAGAATTATATGATAAATCTGCCTGTTTATTTAATAAAGCTTATTTAAGAGTAAGTAAATGAAAATGTACGTTTTGGAGTAGCTTTAAATACTTCTTCAATATTTCATGTCTTATCATCACTACATAGTATAAAACAAAGTCGCTTTCTCTGTCCCTATGTCCCTTTGTATGCTTTAATCTTTCAAACTAGGCAACGGATTTTGATGCGGTTTTTTTTAATAGATAGAGTGATTCAAGAGGAAGGTTTTAGTATATAATTTATTAGGTTTTAGTCAAAGTGGGCGAAGCCGCGGGCGGTAGGCTAGTTTTACATATACTCGTTATAAAAATAACATTTCAGAAACCTTAGGTACCATTACATTAGATAGCCCTAAATATTACCACTTAGCCCCCAGTGAGAATTCTTCAGATGTTATTAAATTAGGTCTTTCAATTCCACGTCAACCCACCTCAAATCATGTCATCTATATTGTAAGACACAAAAATACGCTTTTCACACTTACAAAGATAAAAGTACGCCAACAATAAACTACGCCTACGATATCTTCACTTCTAGTTATATAAAACGAGAGTAATTCTTTTCAATGTTTGGGCGCGGACGAGCCCAGGCAATATATCAGAATCTGTTACTAAAAAAAACAACCAAGGAACAACGAAATTATACAGTCTGGCTATGACGCAGTTCGAAGTAATCTGCCACGATACAAACATTTGGATTCATGATTGCAAATAAAACGCCTATTTTACTTTCGAGATATTTTTATTAAAAGTACACAATCGAGAAATAGGGATTTATATGCTTACCCAAGATATTTTAGTTTTTCAAATAAACTTATAATAATTATAAACTTATAGTACATGGAATAAAAATTACCAAAAAATACTAGAGTGCGAGGGACGACCACCCATAAGATGGACAGACGACCTGGTCCGCGAGTGGCAGGGAGCCGCTGGATGCAGGCCGCCGGTGACCGGTCGTGGTGGAAAACCCTGAGGGAGGCCTTTGTCCAGCAGTGGACGTCCCACGGCTGAAACAACAACTAGAATGTATATAGACAAGTCGACAAACACCATTATCCTGTACATACTTCGGTCCATGCTGAAATGTAAAGAAAACATATTAAATAAATGAATCGACACATCAAAACGTTTCTACGTCTTTTCTTGTACTAACTACTAAGTATAAGTAGATACGAGGGGGAAATAATAATATTGCCTCCAATAACTGTATGACAGCGGTAAGTAGTAATTTGAATGCATTAGGTATGAAATTACAAACACATGGTGACTGATGGCCAATATTAATTAGAGTTTTCCTGTTTGTCAACAAGTCGTATCATCGTATGCTGTTTGTTCACACCACGGCTCTGATCGGTGTTGATTTGAATTTGAAAACGTTATTTGACTGATGAAAAGCGCGGGGATGTAATGCATTTTTTATCTATTGTCATAGAATACGTCAGAATAAAGTGAGATTTCTGGTCTATGGTTTCATTATATACTATTTAACATAATACGTGCATAATTAATGGCATAATACCTATAATTAATCTTCAATAACAATACTTAAATAATATTTCTTTAAAGTTATTGAAATAATTTATTTAAAGTTCGAATTCTCTTAAAATCTATTAAAATTGTTTAACTAAATATAGCCTACACGTAAAAGAGCGTCAAATTGATTGGTAAGCCATAACCATGGTCAAGGTCAAGTACAACTGAATTTCAGTGGAACTAAAATTTGCACGAGTAATAAAAAATTTGCCATTCCATATTTGATCTGATATTGAAGACCTTGAAAACATTGGAATAATTTCAGTATAAAGAAATTGCTGTGGTAAATAATAATGGTGCTTTTCATTTTATTATTGTAGTTACCTATGATAAAATATGTATGGCAGCACGAGCATGACTCAAAAATACTGTAGCTGTATTATATTATGTTCTGTGTCTGAAATATACAACCGTTAAAAGTTGAACAGAATTACCTCGCAGAGCCATAAACATCCATGACCGTTTGACTTATAACAAGGTTAAATGGACAATTTTATAAGAGGATGCCCCTTGGAGAGTTACGACGTTTTCTATTAATAATCTAAACAGGTATGTTATACAGTACTGTCTGTAATTTCGAAGAAAGATTCTTGAACAAAGATATTTTCAATCTGAATAATTGGATTATTTGATAATATATTATATACTTGTAATTTTAAATTCGTAAAACGAAATGTTACGTCTAATAATTAATTATTCTGAAAAAAATGTTTGATAGAAATATCAAAAGTGTTATGATAATACTTAATTTGTAGGTAATCAGTAAAAGTTTTATGACTAATGCTAGGCATAGGCCACATTGGTTTGATACAGATCTTAATGGCGATATTAAAATTGTACCTAATATCACGTTACGTATTGGTAGTTGGTACAATATATTTTGAAAATGTATGTCTGTAATGGGTACTAATAAAAGTACGTAAACGTAAAGTGCGTAATATTAAAGGAAATCTGTAAAGCAAATTAAAATAATAACAATAGAAATAAATCTTTAGTTGGGGACAAGCTTTGATGTGGCTGTTATGTTAAATCTGTTAAAAATTATAAACAAGCGAATAACAGTTTCTAGAATAATTATTTTGTTTTCATTGAGTGTTATATTTTGACATTCCAGGTTACCTATATTACAAAATACGAAATGAAAAAAAATCGAGGGATTCGTAATGTTAGCGTTACCAGTAGTTAATTAACGCTTAACTGTAGAATATAAATTTAAGTATTAATAATATAATCATCCTTAGAAAGTAAAGACCAAAACCGAAAACATTCACTCGCAGAAAATATATTATAATGTAATATTTGTGACCTCGAGTGTTTTGATGTAAATGAGCGTGTTATCGCATTCGATAACGAAATATCAATCTTTAGACAACAAGCAACGAGATAAACTGCCTCAGAACAGTGTAACTAGCTGATAACGTTTTAGTCAATTTTAGTTTACATTCATCTTAAAACGACAAACCCATTCTGCCGATGTAAATACGTTGAAATATAGGTACTGAAAATATCTGAAAATAAACATCCATTGCGAATTGAACTGAATCAATCTATAATTGGATTCTATTCAACGTATTCCATGCATTGAATACTAATTTAACTTTTTTTTTATAATATACTTATATATTTTTTTAATTATATTAACTTATTAATAATGACGAAATGATTTTTGTTTTAAGTATACTTAATAAAAAATTTACTTTTTTTATATATTTATGTACGTGTTAAGTTATATAATGTATTAGTTACATATTTTTTAAATGTATCAAATATACATTACGAGGATTTCCGAACGTTCACGTGCGCACGTGTCAATTAATTCGGTATCGAGTGCAGATCATTACTAAAGCTTTCCTTGTTAGTTGTTTACAGCTACCAATGCAGTTGATATAACCAATTAACCACCCACCTCAAACATTCGTTCTGAAATACGAATTCTGAAATACGAATAAATGCAAGCTCCTTTTTTATTTATAACTGGCTGGTTGAATATAACTGGATCCGGGATAAAAAAAACATGCATACTCTTAGATATAACGTAGCCTACTACCTACTTGGAATTGGAATCAATTCAGTTGTTGCAGAATTTTACTGATATTACAAAGGATATTACTGATAAAATATATTTGACATAATTGGCAAGGCAAAGGACGTAAACTAAACAACAGGAGTTACATTTGGCGCAAAAATAAAGCTTCAACAAACAGAGTGATACATTGGATGAAATATTTCTCTGCAGACCATACATCGCGCAGCTCACGGGCTTTACTTCAGTTCAGCATAAATCTGAAAATCAGAGCAATAACGTAAATCGTCCAATACTTTAAAAAGATAACTAATTAAGATAAAATATGACCTGTGTTAATAGATAAAGTTAGCGTTTCGGTAGCCATTTCGTGTACCTTATCACTGATAGCGGGTTCCTCAGTCACGCCCTAATCTCGAATACGTGCATTCAACTCGTAACATTGGTGAGACTTAAAGGACGTATAAATAAAACTACGATCAGACGTTTTGCGCATTGTGATACATTCAGCTATACTTTCATTAAACACAGGTGCATGTTTAATATAAACCTTCCGTTTATTTTTACGTAGATAAGTAATTGCTATCTTGAGAGGATATGCGAAACCAGTGGGGAAAGTTACCAAAATTTTTAAGAGCATTTTAGCTGATCCTTACCAACTCAGAAACTCTCAGCAAATTATGTTCAATTCGAAATAATTATCGTTCGAGTGTTGTAGATTATTGTCAGATAGGTATACACCTGCAGTGTTGTTTAAAATTTACCAGGTAATATTGTCATCAAGCCGGAAAACAGTAATTATGAATGAAAATATCACACATGTCCGATTACAATCTTGTTTTGATTATATTAAAAATAATAAGTTATTTTAAATTCATCTTTCTAATGAATAGTTTGTATGATGCCCTTTACTCTTAACCCGTTAGTAGTTACGTTAACCCGTTTCTGCCTCTCATAATATATTTTCACCGTCAAAATCTTATAAAGTATTTGGAAAAAGAATTGTCTTTTTGTCCATACCAAGTACCAACTCAAATATATTTAAAATTTAAATATATAGTACCTAATGCTCTTGGGAATAATTCGAACTTTTGACTAACGACTCTCACCTTTATTAGGCTACGCGAAGGTAAGTACATACCTAGTTATATGAGATGACCGACTGTATGTGTTGTTAAAAAGTTCATTTTAAATAAAATAAGAGTCGTTTAAACTTGATTCTGATGTTGCAGTCTGCAGATTAATTTATTTAAACTAGGTGTGAGATTACCTTCCAAGTTTTAATAACATTGAGTTATTATGTACTACGTTTAACTCAATGAATTTTAATGATATAATGTGCACTACACCTTAGAATATATTCGCGTGAAAATTATTCACTCTATTTTCTACCATATGCCTCAATATTAAGATTTAAATTATCCCGCCTTCATTCGGAAAGCGATAAGAAACTATTATCAGAGACAAAGTACCTAATAGAATTTCATACAAAATTTTTATCAGGTTGTTTAAAAAATCTATTTAAGTTTATAATGTTTTGTTTTAGACCCACTTTGTTAAACAGAAAGATAAACTTTATAATGTTTATCTGAAATTATAATTTAATCTCGCGAAATAAGTTTTAATATTTCATTTTTTATCAAACGAGCATAATAATTATGTCATAAAATCAGACAATAATTATTTTTTGCGGCTATATCTTCTCTTATAAATGTATTAAGAGTGTCGGGGTATTCACCATAAGAAAATAATTTTTCTCAATAGAAAATTAGAAATTCTAAGGTTTTTAATTTAAGAAAACAAAATAAAATCGTAGATACTATTAAGTTTCATAGGTGTTATAAGACGATGCATCTTACTCAATTATGCCTCTTTTTAATAATATCTACGAGAAGCATTCAAAAATATTTCGCACGAATAAAATAAAATTTAATATCAATAAGATGAAGATTTTAATAGATAAATACATGGGCTACATTTAAATGATTCCACTGAGGATAAATACAAAAAAGAACTTAATCCAGGTAGATAATATTAAAAATATGTAAGTAAGTACATAGGTATTTTATTTTCGTAATGTTCGAACTTCGAAGTAAAACAAACAGAAAGACGAGACACACCCTTAAATAAAAGAAACAAACGCCATCCAAAAGGTACCTAACCTCTCCTAACCTTTAAAACTCTTTTCTATGTCACCATCTGCATCGGGCGAGTAAAATATTTCAACATTAATAGAATTCTCTACAGCCAGCTGTTACATAACGCCAAATACATTAACAACACTTGGGCGCTCTATACTATGTCTATACATACTACACTCTACAGAAATGTACTCTGCCTATTCACACTCCATGTGACTTGGTAAACGGTTTTGATCAATACTATATTTTGGGTCTCTGAATATTTGAGTGCCGCGTTCGGTCTATTGTTTATGCGTGGAGAAATTTTGATTTAAATAAACAATCGTGGATGTTGTTTATTTATATATTCACCCCTGATGTATCTACCTATGTATAAAATTGAAAATAAATTCATACTCTTATAGACTGAAGCTCAAAAATTATTAATTCTTACTTAGACGTAAGTAACAACTAAGATATAAAACTGCATGTATAATATTGTTTTTTAACTTATTTATATTCGTATCCATCAAGGATTGCTTTAATTTAGCAAACGTGGGACAGAACAGAATAGCCTTATAACGTTATTGCCTATATAAGAAAGGTCACACTAAAACTAAAAAATAGTGCTAAAATTCTCGTGTGAGCCGCAAAACTGCGGAAGTTCTCGTACCTATTAACATAACAGAATTGCTTCCTTGTGACCTTGAATGCGAATGTTGCCCTGCGCATGCCAACTTACACAACCGATATTCCAAAAATACATGAAATAACTATTGCATTTTTTATATTACTCCTACAAAATCAGAAGCGTAGCCATTTGAAACCAATATTCTTTACATATCCTTCATCGAAGTATTCAAATGGTAATGAAATTTCTATTGACCAACTTTCACCTTACTTCCTTGCATTGTAATCCAGAGAAAGAAATGTAGAAAATCTATAACTATCTGGCTCATAAATACCTACGTAGGTATCTCATGTTTTTTCAAAAAGTATTGGAATTTTAAACATAGTAAGTAAGTATTCCAAAATCCTACAAACCTACCAAATACAATTAAATATTTAGATAAATAACTAAAACGATAACGAAAATATGTTATCATCTAAGTACACAATACTCGTTATGGTTCTCTAGCAAATAGGTAGTTAAGTAATAATTATAGAAGTATATACAATACTTACTTTTTTCTTATTTAATCTCAGAAGGTCACAGAAATAAACCCATCCTTTTTCATTTATTAAAAACTAGCGGTTCGCCCCTACTTCGCCCGTGATACATATTTTTGCGTTTTCTCTCCATAAGAACGATCATCTTACTTCAAGTCAAGGAATATTATAAAGAATTAGCGAAATTGGTTCAGCTTTTCTCTAGATTTGCGCTTGGCAACAAATTTAGCGTTTCATTTTTATATTATAGACAAAGTCTGTATGTATAAAATAAATTAAAGATTTATTTAAATGTCACAATTATTTCAAGTAGTTCATAGCCTTATAGTTCATACTAGCTTTCCGCCCGCGACTTCGCCCGCGTTTTCAGAGAAAACCCCGCATAGTTCGCTTTCTCGTGGGATTTCCGGGATAAAGCCTAAGTATCCTATCTCTCAAGTTGGATCGAACTGCACATGATGTGCCAATTTTATTATAATCGGTTAAGTGGTGTAGGAGTCCATTGAGTACAAACATTTTGACACGAGATTTATTGTATATATTAAGGTAGCACATCTTGCACAGATAACTTCGATTTATTTCACGTCACAAAAACACGCATGTCGGAAGTGCTGGCGGCTGTGACGTGTAAGAATATCAAGAATAGAATGAGCTAGTGGAATGCAATTATTGCACTACTTTCAGATAATTTTGGCACTTATTTTACCTATGTTATTAAGATTCAAAATTGGATATCACGAACGAGGATAATTAAAAACATTGAACAAATGAGAATTTTAAACATAATTCAAACCAAGTATTCACACCGAAATGCACCGAATATTCCTTGAAAATATGTTTAATGGTGCAAAATCAAATATGGAATAATCTAAGGCATTCTAATTATTTATTATTTTACTACGACTTATATACGACGATATACGAGTTACGACGATCAATATAGCAATCGTTGCTTATAATTATTAATTACTAACGTACAATAAAGATGTAATTCTACTAGTAGGTAGTAAGTTTCATGAACCAAAGTGAAGAATCAGCTTATCAGATCCACGGTCAAGGCTAACTCCATAATGCTGGCCATACACCATACTTTCTATCGTCCAATCGGCATGACGCTGCAGCTTGATCCAGTCTGCAGTTTGTCCATAGAGACATTAGAGACCATACACACAACGTTTGAATTGTCCAATCGGCAGCAACGTTCAGTTGAAGCCATGGCGTCACCGGTGACAGACGACGATGTTTTAGCCGTTTTGGGCGTATATTCGTAAAAATGAAACAAAAAAAAGATTATATGCCGGGAAGATTGTTGTTATATATATATATACCTATTTAATGAGAAGTACCCAATGTGTTAAGTAATCTGGTACTTCATCTATCTCCCAAACAAATCTTATCCAAATCCGTAACCGTTGACATCTAAACATCCATATACTTTCATATTTATCGACCAAGCGAGCGAAGCGCCTATGCTTCAGCTTGGACGAAAAATCTTGACCAGACTGAAGTGACGATCGCATACCGCCATACACGGTCCAATCGCCATGATCAAGCCAGCAAGTCAGTTCTAACTGATTCAATCGGTAGCGTCATGCCGAATGGACGATAGGATGTATGGTGTATGGCCACGTGTTGTTGTTAATCTATAACAAATTACAAAAACAAAACAAAATACAAAAACGTAGATATTAATAATGCTCATACCTAATCTCAGTTTCTTGATAAGACTCATTTTTTGCATACCTGGCTTGTTAGCTTTTAGATTTACGACCGCTGATTAAGAACAGTTTTAACTGGCGAATATTTCATAATATATATATTTTCTCAATATATACCTACGAAAAATTTCAAGAATTGAAAAAGCTAATATTATGAAGTTTCAGTGTTGTAAATATCTGTAGGTCAGGTACTGCTCCCGAAAATTTCTTTTGTAAAACAGAAGACTCTGAAGAAAACAGGAAACATCTGCTATTTTATTATTTTTAGACAATATGAATAAACTCACTGATTATCCAATCTAGAAGATTTTATAGGTATGCCTACCTACTAGGCTACTACCTATCAATGAAAATTATCTAGGAAGTGAAGCTGCAATTATTCAATTCCCCATACTAAAATCTGGATAATATTAATTTAATTTTTAATTTGTAATAATCGTATTTTTTGAATGAACGAAAAGCATTTTCATAACTTATATCATGAATTATTATTTATTTTGGTTAAGCTCATAATGTTTCAACTTAAGATAGACTTTTAACCAATCCATAATGAATCTGCTATTCTTATACCTATCTTTCTCTGAAAACAATTTACCCATACGTTGGGAATAACAATCTGTGTACATAATAGTGACGTAAGTAGCCAATGACGTTATTTGCGAATACATATAAATATGGATACTTAGATTAAAATTCTTATATTATTTATATTCAATTGAAAACTATGAACGTCAATCAATTACGATGCAAATAATAAATTCGAGCGTTGGTTGACGCAAAAAAGGGATTTGCCTCAATTTCAAAACCGATCATAACATAACAAAAACCAGACAAGAAATAATTAATATCGTTTTCAAATAACGTATTATTTGTCCATTTATTTATGAAGCAAAAGATTTGTTAGATAAAGCGCCTTATTACGTAATTTGAAAAATATTACCTATAATGTTTATATACCTACCTACGCTACCATTTCACGAGTTTTACCTATTTCGTTTAATGATTCTCTTCATGAGGTGACCCTAAGTGGACCGGAATCTGATGTAAAACTCAAGGCTGCACCAACTCCTTCCTTCATTTTAAAATTCAAGACTTATAAAAATAGGAGAGAATTTAGTATAAGGGTTATTGAAGTGTTTTCAATTACAGGATATGGTACCTACCTTCTATTTCGCAAACACTCAAATCGACGATTTGAAAACGAAAAAACGCTATGGAGTTACGCAACCAACTTTTCATTTCGCTAATCGATAAGTAAATAGTTTTCAGGTGTGGTATTTTTTTTTTCTATAATAACAAATTTATTTCCTTTTAAAGATTTCCACTGACTTTGTCACACGATGAGTACATATTATTTACATCCATATTATCAAGTTAAAGGTTATCTACTGACTACTGTGTACATAGAAACTAGAAACATATTATTGAACGCTTAATTGCTTATAGAATAAGACGCAAATTATATTCCTACGTTCTTATCTCAAGCAAACTAGAACGGTCATTGTACCTACCTACATAATGCCCTTATTTTAAAAGGGTGCAGTTTATTCTATGTATAAATTATATAAATAATTTCTATGTATTTAATTTTATATTTATGGTGAATAAATGATTATAAAAAAAATAAATAAATAAATACGTAGGTAAAGGATATTTATATTTTCGATAGGTACATCTATAAATGTTCATTATTTCTGATGAGACGAGTTTTTTTAAATAGTTATGTATGTATTTTATATTTAAAATGATAGTACTTATAACGTGAAAATTAAAATTTTACATGTTTTAAGATAATATCTTACCTTGCAGCTCCTTCAGGACGTCAATCTCTTCGGGACAATCAGTGCACAACGAAGTCCATTTTTTTGTTTTCCTAGATACCTACCTAATAATACATTGCTTCGTAAAGGACCCGGACATCACTCCATACAACGATATTGTTTTAAACATATAAGATTGATTGATAATAAAGATAAGATACCCAACAAATTTATTTATATTTTATTTATTTATGTAGGTACCTATTGTATGCTTCCAAGTTTTAGTAGCTTTACCAATGATGCTGTGAGTGTTGCCGTGATAATTCTTGTTTATTAACGCTACGAATCTTATATATAAAAATGAATCGCAAAATGTGTTGGTAAGCGCATAACTCGAGAACGGCTGAACCGATTTCGATAATTCTTTTTTTATTATATTCCTTGAAGTACGAGGATGGATCTTATGTAAACATGTACCACGGGCGAAGCCGGGGCGGACCGCTAGTAATAAATAAAAATAATTCACATGTCGCCTAATATGATTCGAATTTTAGCTGCCAACTTTACATGAAACGTATAAATTGTACATATATAAATTATATCATCTATTGTTTTTGTTTTTTAGTTTCAGCTGCAACCTTATCGGACTAAGTATTAATAGATATTATCCTTACCTTCAGTGTGTTAAATTTTAAAATATCTAATTTAAAACATTTAAAAGGTATGCATGCATTATTATTTATTATTTTCATCTGCTCTAGCAGACCTTTGACCTACTTTCCGGAGCTTCATTTTCCTGAAGTTTTGCATATATATATTAAGTTGGGAAAACTGACAATGCATTACAATTATAATATGGAGATGGTAAAGGGATAACTATACCGTATTTTTATCTATTTTAGATTCCTATAATTTATCTTGATACATGCATATATATAATAGTTTTAGGTGGTATCAAGATCTGATTATGAATTTGAAAGATGTGCAAAACGGAAACTTTCTACAATATTATAACAATAGCTAACCTATGTAGGTAGCTATTATTTATTTAGTAAATCAAATTATGATTACACGAATATTGGTAATAAAGATGGTTTAATTATAATTATTATATCTATAGTTTAGGTGGTTTAGGTAAGTCTTTTTAAATATAATTTGGTTTTCTCTCGTTATTATAATAACTAAACTGGTTATAACCAGTTTTGTTTGTAGTACCTAAAATTATTAATAATAGTTCGAATGTTGGATAACCAACTCGTGGGGAGATCGTTAAAAACCATTTCTATCTAGGTAGGTATGTAGTATTACGACTTCCCGGCATGTAATTGTCAGCAAACCATTAATCATATTAGTTGAGGATTATTCCGATGCAAACACGCAACGTTCAGTGGTTCAAGCTTAGGTATAACATAATTAATGTAGTAACTATGCATACAAGTAATTTAAATACTTTCTCCAGTTATTGCTCTGACGTCATTGAGATTTTAGGCTAATTAAATTTATTATTTTCTAATAATGAAAATGTGATATAGGGAGCGTTCAAGTAATACGTAACGCAATTTGGGGGGAGGGGGGGTCTCGTAAAACGTTACGATGCGTTACAGGGGCGGAGGGGGTCTTTCTTACAACACGTTACGTAACATTGTTTTTTTTTATAAAAAATTAGTGAATTAAAACTCCAAAATTGGCAACCACTTTCATTTACGTTTTACGGGGAATCCCTTAATTGTATTAGTCTGGTCGTCATTTTTGATTTGTTCTCGTAAGTTGGCAAACCTTTTTGTTTATATTTCACTGGGAATCCCTAGATTGTATTAAACATCATTTATTGTTGTTCTCTTTGTCAGTACTTGTTAGTGATGATGATTATAAACATAATACGCAGGTGTTGCGGATTAAAAAGGATAAAATCTGTAATATACTTTTTTGCAACTTTAGGGTAAAAATGGTCACTTGAGTGTTACGTAACGTTTTGAGACTGGGGGGGGGTATAGTAAAACGTTATGGTGCGTTACAAGGGGAGGAGGGGGGGTCAAAAATATACAAAAATTGCGTTACGTAATACTTGAACGCTCCCATACCTAAAGCAACTTACCTACACAAAAGAATTGTATTATTGTCAAGTAGCCTAAGTAGGTATATGTAATCACTTAATTCGTATTTCGTTATGTATCTTGTTCAAAGATTACACGCTTTGTTATTACAACTTACAATCGATTATTGAAATTAAAACAATCCATAACTCTAAATTGTGATGATAAAAACTTATTTTATTACTTTTTTGAAATTAGTGACAGGTACTTTAATATGATTTGGTACAGTGTGCACCTTGCCTTATAAAAAATAATTGAACTTACATTGAAATACGAATTCTAGAAGTGACAGCACATAGGTAGATACCTATATATTACGTGTTTATTATGTTCCCATACAGCATCGAAAATATAATTATGAGATATAATATCACTACCATCACGTAATGATGGTAATGATTAAATTCTTGCGTTCGTCCGATAATAATGTTCGTGTCAATCAAAATTATTGGATAATGTAGGTTTATTGTTATACCTACCTGTATTATACATAAAACTTTACTCACGACAGCACAACAGCTCCATTATTTAAATTGAACATTCATTGCTACGGATCAGTCGCCAAATTTTTCCTTTTTTTAATTATATAAAAAAAAATCTAGTCTTAAAAACCAATACATATTGGTTGTACCTAAATATACCTCCAAATGTTGAAAATAATACTTAACAAAATAAAAATATACACACTTATTCAGTCTACTAATGAATTTCAATTGTAAGTTCTACAGTAACATATAGTTTGTAGGTACATAATTTTGTAAAGTGTGGTTCTGTATCATTATAAGATAACAGTGGAAACATGAAGAATAACAATACATATCCCCGCTACTTACGGTCGTGATGACAATAATTATTATGTACCTACCTACGCAAAAATAAACACAAAAAATATGTACACAAATATTAATCTTATCGTAATGATAAATGCTGATGACTCATAAATCACGTTTCTTCAAAAGTCTTAATTCCCAATACCTAGTTATCCACTATTTAAATAAATAATCAGGCTCTTGTAGGTATGTATAACTTTTGAGAACGACCACTCGTGTAGGGAGTTAACTTATGAATAAATACGCTATTGCAATAACTCATCAAGAACTTGAATATTTAACCTAGCTTTACTAAATTTAGTAAGTGACCGTGACGGCTGCTAAAAATGTACCAAAGAACATACGTAAACATAATTCAATGGATGACGTATATCGCCCACTACTATTGAAGCGTCCATGTATTATGTACATGAACATTGTCAAGTATACATAAATCGATAATCTTATTTATAACAACTATCCCCTCAATGTTTCAAAGTGCTTAGAGACAACTACAGCTCTATCTACCTTTTATATCAGCGCTGTTTACCCTGAAAATTAAAAAGTACCTATCCAAATATTAGACTTATCATGGTTACGTAATTTTACTAAACCTAAGTACTTATTGTTATATAATTTTGTAAGGTTTTCAACGTTTCATACCTATCGTTATTTAAAACAATTTAAATTAGATTATCTAATGCTTATGTAATGTAAGTTGTAACCGTTCACACTAAAAATGTTATAACGGCAAATGATAGCACTTCATATAATTCTTTGTGTCCGTACTGGCAAAAGTGGACTGAACTATACCACTTTATTAGGAAGTTGCCTATTACGGCGGTCGAATCCACGTGCGATTGCCGTGCTCTGCCAAATACAGACTCGACAGTCCTAAGTGCACATACATATTTACATTTATTATGTACATTAACCAAATGCAAATGCAACAGATGCCAGATCTCACTTTCGCAGACGAAAATAGCCCGAGCCACTTAAACCACATCAAAAATGAAACAAAATATTTTACTGTTACATCGATATTTTAATTTCATCGTAATTTATGGAAGATCAATACATGGTGACAAATAATTACTGAAATTAACTGACTTTTTACACTTGAATTTCAATGCTATAGGCACTCGATATAATAGATCTAGACGTGAACATTTTAATATAAATTAGTATGCAAATATAAAAGACAGCTCGCCATACATTCCGCCACAATGTGATATACGAAATAACTAAAATGTTCACATTAGAAAGATCAAAGAATATATTATGGCAACGAGTGAATGTCGAAAGCTAATGGAATGAAGTGTTGCAATAATCAAAGCCAATATTAAATATCCTAATATTATATGGGGCACAATCACTCTAGTGTTATATACAATGATGATAGTCATTAAAATACACATCATTAATTTCTTATAAATTTTATAATGCAATCAAAAGTATTGCCTAAACAGGAACAGGTTATTAAATTTGACATGAGTATAGAAACAACTCTGTAAATTGTTATAGGTACTAACAAACAATGTCTGAACTATGCAGTGGGATTGCAATAATTTGAAATATATAATTCTTAATTTAATTTTCAATATAATTTCATGCTAACAATTTTTTCCATCATTGATTCCCCACTATTTCAAATGCTTGCATTATACACTGCATAATATTATGTAAAAAAAAAATAATTTATATTTATCCTGTTTGTTAATACTGATTTTAATACAAAGCACCAAATCACTGGTAATGTAAAACAATTGATGATGATATAAAATTATTAATTAACCAAATATGGCACTAAAAATAAACTTTCAAAAATTATATAATATTTTATTGAAAGTATAGAATGTTAGTTAATAACATTTAAAAAATCCATTAGTTAAGACATTGTTTTATAGTAAAAATTTATTTCTAATAATATAATTTAAAGAAATAGTACACATAGGTAACTTATTTAACTAACCTGTAAAAGATTAAATATGAAGATAAGCAAATTGGTCAGTACTATACTAATTTGCGAGACAATTTAAGAATGATAAGATGTTTATCTTTACTTTGATATGACTTTGGATTCAGCATAACATGAATGATCTTGCAAATTCCTAAAAAACCTAAACAGTAACTCTAAGTCCATAGGTATCGTTTAACAAGATGAATGTGCAAAGTTAAGTAACCTTTCCAGGACCTAAACTAATGACTATTAACACATACGCGCACATACCACAATATGTTAAATTCACTACAAATAACTATATGATATTTGTACAGCCTGGATTCAAAGTCCTACGTCTAAAAGCTATCAAATTGTTAAACTGACCATAAGGCTGATGTTTATGATTGTAGCCTCCAAAACCACTATCTCTCACTAACATCCTGTTATATATGAATTAAGATGACACTTCCTGCATTAATGCTCATATAGCAAGACTGATATACATATTTCCATGTACTATACAAACTATTTATATTAAACTCTTACAATACAATCCTAGGACACATCTATGTGTGGGAGTTTATTTATCACACAAATTCTCTCATAGTTTTGAGTTTACAATTTTAATTGATAATTTAAGAACATTGTTATCCCAACATAGAATGAGTTTGAATAAATTTATTGCTTTTTGACATTGATGCTAATGAGAGAGGGGTTTTAGGACAACCTGACTGTAGCTGTTCACCATTTGTTTCACTGTACATTCACTAATAAAGGAACTATACAAATTACACTTAAAAAATAAAGTTTTACTCACATCAGATCACAAACAAGCTTGAATTGCACAACTGAACACTACATACAATTGTAATAAGTTAATCTCTTTCTCCTCCAAGTAGTTATCCCCTAACTAAAATATCAAGTGATTTAACAATATAATTTTCTAAATAAAACCAATAACAAAATGTCAAATAATTAAAACGTTCACAAAACAACATTCCTATTAGTGTTTAAGGTTAAAGAATAGATATGCTCACTATTTGCTTAACAGATAATATCAACAACAAAATAATGTTGATTATAGAAAATTTGTTAAATAAGCAACATAGAGCTTATCAGAAAAAACTTTACAAATATAAATAAGAATGCCTAAATTAAGTGATAGCTATAACAATTAAGTAATGTCTTCAAATATTTGACAATTTCTAAAAGCAGCAAGAAAAACCTTTAATACGCTTTGTATCCACATTACAAAAACAATAGAAAATTCAATAAAGCTAACGATCTCAATGTTATCAAAGGCAAACTACCATTGCTGAATAAATGGCACTGACATTGAGGGCTCACAATGCTTGTTGCTATGCAATCTGCAGTCGACATCCACAATCATCCAGGGATTCGCACATAGCCTCACTGTCTACCTGATAGGGCACTAAGCAAAATGAATGCCACCAAACATCAGAAATCAGTTCTATCTTCTGCTTACTGCAATAACACTTCAAAATACCAGTGTTGGGTACAAATGTCTAATCACCCCAGCTGTCGCATAGACATACTCATCACTTTCCATGACATTCGTCAAGGAAGATTCACTAAAACAAAACACCTACTCACGGGATTTTCCGCACGCAGGCTCCAAGAGTGCGCTCAGAACTCGGCGAACTCCTTTGCGCACTTTTCGGTCGACGAGATGCGAAGGGCCTCCTCCTCGTAGTCGTCGAAGTTACTGGTGTCGCCGGGCCCCTTGCAGCGAGGTATGAACGGCGCCTCAATCTTCTTTTGGAAGACGGCAATCCAGTCGGTGCTCGCAAACCATTTATGGCCTTTAATGTCGTTAACACCCGCTTTTAGATTACCATAGCGTTTTGTCAAGTCCACTTGAAGGAGATTGCGCAACAAGTCTTTTAGATCCGAGCCAAAATGCGACGGAAAACGGACCTTGCCAGATACGATTTTTTCATAGATTTGAATAGGTTGATCCGCGAAGAAAGGCGGATAGCCAGCCGCCATTTCATAAACGAGTACGCCCAGAGCCCACCAGTCTACGGCTTTATTGTAGCCCTTCGAAAGAATTATTTCAGGGGCCAAGTATTCAGGCGTACCACATAGAGTCCATGTACGGCCTTTCACGCGCTTCGCAAATCCAAAATCTGTTACTTTTAAATAACCTTGCGAATCGATTAACAAATTCTCGGGTTTCAGATCACGATATATGAGGTCCAGATAGTGCAAATATTCGAATGCTAGGACTATCTGAGCTGCGTAAAATCGAGAATGAGGCTCTGAAAAGCGACCTACTTTACGCAGATGCGAAAACATTTCACCTCCAGGCACATATTCTAAAACCATGTAAAGATTGGAGTTATCCTTAAAATGAAACTTAAGGCTCACCAAAAACGGAAAATTGATAGCTTGTAGAATTCGTTTCTCGTTCAATGTATGTTCTACTTGCTTAAGTTTGACAACTTTCTGCTTATCTAATATTTTCATAGCATAATATTCTTTAGTCGGTTTATGTTGAACTATCATAACTCGTCCAAAAGAGCCCGTCCCGAGCGTTTTTATTCTCTCAAAATCATTCAATCCGGCGGTGTTGGTAGGATTTTTCTTCCATTTCTCCTCGAAGTCCTCTTTGGCCTGATCGAGGAATTCCTTGACGCTTTCGGCGGCGTCCACCTTTTTGTTGGCGGTGGCAGCATTGTTGCCCATGGCGCACACCACAAACTATTTCAGTGCCTCGATTTGTCGTTATTAGAGGCTACCTTGTACTAATCGATGCCCGTCTGAGCGAACGTGAAAGAAAGAGGCAGGTCAACACAAACCGATTTGAAACACAGGCATTCTTAATTTTTACAGCACATACACACGTCACGAAAGACACTTATTGCAGGCACACATTGACACGTTTACATTTAGAACTAGTTAACCCAAAAAATTTTTCGTCACATTCACAAGAAATAAAATGGCTTCCTTCACTGAACTCGATCGGCAGAGCGAGAGCGAACGAACAATTCGCTCACGGGTGGCGGTCAATTATGAAAATGTTGCCAGTTTATTAAAATAAATCTACTATTCTTGCATAATTCTACTAAATTACTTTATTGATATAATAGTTTTAATCAAACACATATCTAAATTTAAAAGCAATATTTTGTTGAAATGAAGTTATTTAACGCGCATTGCGAAAGGCGCGTCTAGCCCAGACAGAAAAAAAATTAAGACCAAAAGTTGTAGTTAACTACTTTTTGCTATAGTTGTAGCAGTACGGCCGCGGCGTACGAAAGGAACTTCATAAATATAAATTAATTACCTATAAACTTCATTCCATCCAGGTGTCCCTTAACACCTCTCAAGATTAGAAAATGACTTTCGGAATACGAAAAATTAAAAATAATTGAATTGATACTCATTTAATTTCTACCTTAAATAATGCGTATTTTTGCTTGCCTTTGCTTTAATGCAATGCTTTTAAAAGTGCATAAGATAGAAAATTAATAGGTATAGAGTATATACAGAGTTTTTTAACGGCTGGACATAATAAAATGCTGATATATTTTATTATATCCAGCCGTCAAAAAACTCTGTAACAACCTGGTAGTTGGTATAATAAAATACAATAAAATAAAACGTATAAAATATGTATTACCATTAAATGATTTCATTATACTTGAAAAAACTTTAAATTTTTAACTTTTTATAAATTTGAATTATATTATAATAAGGTATACCTAGGCTATATTTAACTTAACTACATTAAACTTAACTTGATCAAATATATGCAGTACGTATTAAATAAGATTAGCTTTTTAAATTCGACTCCAACCTGAAGCATCGGGACGGGAGAGTGAAACATCGCGACGGGAAGGTTCCCTTATAATAATATATATAATTTTGATACATATTATTATATCAAGAAAGAGGAACAGTTTAGCATTGAGTTGGTGCAAGTAATAAATGATATAGGAATATTATCATTATTACTTCGATTGATATTGATAGTGTAAAAACTAAAAACATCTCATAAAATCGAATTCAAATTCAAATTCAAATTCAAATTATGTTTATTTGCAAGAATGTAGTTACAGATTCTAGATGTTTTAATTACAATATTATGTGGCTAATACATTCTACCCATTGATTGGGTGTGCAAATATTAAAAAAGAAAGTTAATTAGTCTAATTATTTAAGGGCCCTTAGTAGGTGAACACGGAAAAATGGACTGTTTTCTATGAGCTATAATTGAAAATATTGAGGTTTTTTCGCACTGAAATTTCTAATATGTATTACAGAGCGTATGTGTGATGGGATGACTGTTTCCAAAACACGATTGGAAAAATTTTGCTCGATAAAAAAAAATCCTGAAGTTACCTCTAAAATATCATATAAATGCTCATTACAACCGTATTTTACGATAATAATTCGTATAAAATCACAATTACATAGGCATTTACCTTCTCGATTTCGTGACTGTTTTAGATTTAGAAAATACTAAATATTTTCATTCACTTTTTGATAAAATGTGAATGGCGCTTACGATTTTTAGTTTCGAGCACGTTGATTCCATACTAAACGCGGACCCCCTCACTGCTTACCTCAGGCCCGAATAGCTGAATTTTCGCTGACCGCCTAACCCCCCTTAAATGTACACACAATTCAATTTTCACAATTACGCGAACGCACTACGATTTACACGATTATATCACTACACACTTCACTTATCACACACAATTCAGTTTACACTACTTCAAAGTCATAAATTCTTCAATGTCATAAAATTGTTTTACCATTAGCCAGTTCGTCAGGCGAAAACAAGGTCGCAAACAAGGTTGTGAACCTGTGATTTAATATTATTAAAATACTTTCAATTAGTTTCTCTCATCTCTGATAATTTTATGTTTTTATGTAATGGCGGCGTAACTAAACTAACATTACATATTTTTTATACAAAATACATAATATTTAATACTGATAAATTAAGAATTTTTAATACTTATAACGGAGAAGATTGATGATATAAAATAAATGAAATAAAAAGTAAAAACTAGGCAATATTCTACGTTTTCCAATTTTATATTGGGATATTTTTCTTTCTTAAAATACAAGAAATACATACTTAATATCTTATTAAAGAAATTAATCATCTAAGATTACTTAATTAACGCAAATAATAATGTGTGTTTGTATATTTTATCAAATTCCATTCTTTGAATTATTGTTACCTAAGAGCAATTAACCTATAGAGTACTTGTATCGAGCGTATACAATTTACATATATTTGTTTCTCTCTATCTAAAGAAAACGTCGTATGAAAGAATGAGACAGCTATAGACAACAAGCTACGTTTCAACATAGTCATGGCACCATTTTTACTATAGGTACGTATTTAGATAGATAGTAGGTGATAGTGATGGGATGTGCTTCAATCGATAAAATCGTGAATGTATTTTGCATTTACGGTTTCGTGAAATAATAAATAATAAAAAAACAAAACTTATAATTAATTTCAGTTGAATACATTATTTGTTTAATCCTACGTATATAATAAATGCGAAATTATGTGAGAAGGGATGTTACTCTTTCACTGCGGAACCGATTACAATGAAATTTTGTACATACACACATAGGTTAGGTTTTATCCCGGAAATCCCACGTGAACGGGAACTGTGCAGGATTTTCTTTAAAAACGCGGGCGGAAAGTTAGTACATTATAAAAGAAATTTTAAAACTTGAAATGTAATTTAAAATAAAGAAGGAAATGATGATAAAGTTAAAGGAGTGAGGAGAAAGGCACAGTCAGCATGAAGGAATCATGCAGCATTTTAACAAGTTAATAAAAGGACAGTCTTAATGAAAACATTTTCCTAACATCCTACTAATAAATCGAAAGTTTGTGAGGATGGATGTTTGTTACTCTTTCACGCGAATACTACTAAACCGATTACAATGAAATTTGGAAAAATTACTTTTGATCCCGTAAATCCAACAGGAATGGGAACTATGCGGGTTTTTCTTTGAAAACGCATGTATATTAAGTATGTATTTCAATAGTAGTTTCTCATCTATGAGAACTGTCATTTAATCAACCGTTTAATTTTCACATAGTTACACATTTAAAGTAGGTAACTTATGTGTAAAAAATTTCAAAATAAAAATTCACTCTCTTTAATCAAATGTATTTATTATCTACAGGAACAAAAAAAAACGTAAGCGTAAGATTGCACAATTCTTCTAGAGTATCCATCTTGATAACAAGTAGGCTCGAAATGCAGTGAACACAATATTGCAAATTGTGGCGGCGTCCAATCAACTCATGTCTCACGTTTTATACCCATTTTTTATTTAGCTCTGGAAATCTAAAACAAAATGAATTTATTAATAATCTGAAAGAGAAATTAATAAACAACAAACGAAAACTAAAACACATAGTGCAAATAAAACAACCACGTGGTATGTTTTATTTTCCTGCGGTAAAAAATTTACATCTATTATTTGCAACAACAACTACATATAAATCTGATTTATGAAACAAAATAAATAAATCAACGTTAATATGAAATAGATTTTTTGTCATAAATCGATAATATACGCTAGATGTGTTACAACACTACGGTGGTAAACAAAATGCCAAACGTGATATTATTGTGACGTTTTTTAAAAATTATTTCATTATTTTATATTCCACAACCCCATAAAGTGGGTAAATGTTACAGTTACAACATAAAATTACAAAAAAGCGCTTGATAAAACCTTCAAATAGGTTTAAAACATAAATATTTATCAATTTGCTGAAAATCACTTACCGATGGAAAGATATTTTTACATTGTTTTTATCCAAAACTCCCATTCGACTAGTGATAGCCGGTTGCTAAACATACAATAGTTATTTTAGCACACTGACAAATAAAAAGAAACACTGTACACTTTATATTTTCTAAATATTTCGTTAAAAACACTTGACGCACTGAGCCCACCAGCTGGTTGGAAAACAAACTGACTGCCGGCGCGCTACGTTTGAAGACAGTGCAGATACTCTATCGCTATCTCAATCTGGCTTATGCTGTTATTGATTAAGAGTAAGTAGATTAGAAAATATGTATTTTGTTCTGTCTTAATATAAGAACTCTATAGGTTAATTGCTCTTAGATTGTTACCTTCCATTTACTACCATACTCCCATGAATATTGGTAAAGGGTAACACTGCTGGTTGGTTTCTATCAAGGTTTCTTCAATGTAAATCAAGATGGCGTTACTAGTCCATTTTAGAAAAGATGCGCTCAGCAACCAGCAGTACAGTACTAAATATAAAATATTATTATTTACAAGTAGTAAACAATTAATTTTACAATAATTATAAGTACATATATTTACGTTATGTTTTGTGTTAGGTAAAGGAATGGCTCAAGATTATACTTTATTGTGAAAATACATAGGTACCTATAATAATTACCTACACTACCTAGGTACCTACATTTTTTTGTTTCCAACAACAACACGTCACACCGTCGCGTAGTAGGTACCTACAAGGTACCTACCTATATAGTATATACCTTATTTATGTAGGTAATTTCCTTAGGTAATTTCTGTGATGATTATTAACATTTGTAATTTTTAACCGACTTCAAAAAAAGGAGGAGGTTATCAATTCGGCCGGTATGTTTTTTTTTATGTACGTACACCGATTACCTACTCCGAGGTTTCTGAACCGATTTACGCGATTCTTTTTTTGGTCGATGCGGGATGGTGTCGAATTGGTCCCATAAAAATTTTATTCGGATAGGCCCAGTAGTTTTTATTTTATGAGCATTTTTGTCTGTATTTGTAAATGTTGCAAGTACAAGTTTGAAGTCGCTTATCACTTGTACTAAAAACTTTAGGTAGCTTTGCTGCTCGGTTTTACCCGTGGTAAAAATCACAAGCAAAAACTTTTATCCCATTCTAATTTCTAACATTATACCTATTAGTTACCTGTATCAATCCTTATTCCTTGGGTTCCGGTTGGTAACGAGTTTTATAAAATTACTAGCTGCTCCGCGCGGTTTCCCCGTGGCTCCACACCTGTTAGTCGTAGCGTAATGATAACCTGCCTATAACCTTCTTCGATAAATGAGGTATCTAACACCGAAAGAATTTTTCAAATCGGACCAGTTGGTAGTTCCCGAGATTAGCGCGTTCAAACAAACAAACAAACTCTTCAGCTTTATAATATTAGTATAGATGTACAAGCCTTTGTACCTACATACCTACTATGATTTATGCAATTCCAAATTACATTTCAATAGGTACCTACATTCATATTGTAATCACTCGATCACTCGTATTTACAATAACAAACAAAACAAACAAAACAATGGTAGTTTCGTTTTCTTTCAACCTCCAAAACAAAAAAGCAGATCGAGTGTTTTTTTACATATAAAATCCTCTCGTTTTCTCTTCTAAAAATTTTTTTCACCCAAATTAGTACCTATGGTATGGTACTGACTACTGGCACAGTATTACAATAGGTATTATTTCGGACTACAGTAAGGAAAGAGGAAGACACTAGAGTCTAGTGTCGCTTTCAAGCCGATAAAGTAGGAAGTAAACTGTAAATTCTTTGAGTAAATTGGTAGGTAGGTAGGTTTTTATTTTTTCATATTATGATGTAATTATAATTAAATTACAGAGTGGCAAGCATATCCGCCTTATTTGCACGGTTTTATGGGGGTCTTCAAGCGAAGAGTGAACGGGTACCTTCTTGGGAAGCACGCTACATCTTAGGCCACATCTCAGCTTACCATCAGGCGAGATCGTGGTCAAGCGCTGCCCTATCATATAAAAAAAAAATATTAATTGCACACAGATTTTGCACAAATTAAGCTTATAAATAAAAATAAATACTGTGATATAGTCATATAGGTAGCCCCAGGGTAAAAAAAAAGAAAAAGTGAAATTATTAAGTTCCATCAATTACTGAGTAAGTTCCTAATTCGTGATTTTTTTATGAACAAAAGTTATATCCACGAACAGCTTTGAAATTTGAATGAATTCATAACCTGACGATATAAGCAACTTGTGCCAAGATTTCTTTCAAAGCCATCGACCTAAAACGCTGCAACCATATTATATTTACAGTCTCTGTTGCATATTGTAGACTGAATTCCAAAGAGTTAAGGTCGAAATTCATATACATTCTTATTAACAATCTGTTAACTTTGCTTGTATCTGTCGTGTCGAGCGCAAGCGTGATGGTTTTCTGGCTATAGAGGTGATCCAAAATCAAGGCGGAAAATAAAATCTTGCGCATCGCATTTTTTGCTCAGACATGCTAACGACCACATAATGTTTCAAGAATTATTTTCAGGTCTAGGTACATAGCTGTACTGTTTACATTCCTTGTCAGTTGTCACATTTCCACATAGCAACTAAAATTCGTGATTTACAAAAAAATTTAGTGATTAACAGGCCAATGAACTTTTGAAATCACACTCGCGCCTTATTCACATTTTATTTACATTTAAAACTGCTTCATTGTACAAAACGACGATATACCTAGGTACCTAATATGGTACCTATAATACCTACCTATAACCAATCGTGTGATTTGAAATAAAATATCTTTCCTATTTTCTTTATTGTTTTCTTATTTAGTTAGGTAGGTAGTAGGTACCTACCTATTTCTTTCAAATGCTGTTTATGTTGATTGAGATTTTAGGATGTCTTCTTTCTGCTAAAAATTTATAATGTAGAAGGTAGTTAGGTAGGTACCTATAGGGAATAAAATTATTATTTTATTTTTATAAGTAATTACCAAGAATTAAATCATCTTAATATTATTACTTACATAATATATTATATAGGTACTTGTAGTAATATTTCTATATACATATATATATACCTACCTACCTAACCACATAAACTGCTAGTGCAACGTTATGTTCGCGCTTCGCGCGAAGAAATAGGTACGGTCTTCCGTCTTAGTGACTTCAGATAAAACTTAATAGTTTTCATTTTTCAAGTAAAAATATTACGGATGTTTCCTAATTCCTAGACGGACTAAAAATAAAATCATTTTTCTGGACGAAGAATAATAATTTGAACAGGACAGAGCAAGGTAGATTACCGCTTGCTCACCTCATTTACAGAAATTTCAAGGTTGTTTGAAGTTGAATAAGCTCTATAACTATCCTTTTCTATCAAATAATTTCGCGTATAGTGTGTTTCATGGAATGAAGTTGGCGCGTAAAGTTCAGAATGAACGCGCAACCGCGCGAAACGTTGCGCACGATATTTTGTTCCTTCATCCTTCATTTGGACGTCGGTGTTTGTGCAGTGAACTTTGTTGTGCGTGGTGCGAAGCACGTGTTGGAATATTTTACCTCTTATTTAACGTTTTTGTTAAACAAAAAATAACAATGGCAGACGCAGCCGTCGACAAGAAGTAAGTTTAAATAGTATTACTTTCACAAATTGATTATTCTTACAGCTTTGCTTTTTGGCGGCTATGAAAACGTGATCAAAATGGCTACCTTTATTTTATTTAATCGAATATTTTTACTTATTTCCGCCTAAATTTTGTGTTATTCTGTACCTACTTGAAGTATAGGCAAATAATATTCTCATCCTTATCTATAGTGGTTATATTGTATATTCAAAAAAAAAATGTTTAATGACAAGCTGTATAGACACGCGGGAAACTTGTTTGAGTTGAAACTTGTGTTTTACTAATAAAAGGTAAAGTGCGTTTGTTAGACCATAATACATTGAGTTGGATGTGCATTGAGTCATTACGTAAAACGTCCTAGGTTATTTTACAATACGGGAAAATTGAAAGCACGCCGGTCGGCGCGGAGGTTTAGCCAAGATGGCGCTGCATGCGCGGCGTGCCGGCGCGGTAGCGTCACCGAAGCGCGCTCGTTTCAAATTTACAAAGTCCCATTTTGCAACTTCAACGTTATCGATACTCGCGAGGGCCGCATGTTGTCATAAGTTATTTTTAACGCTTTCGAGTTCACGTCTTAAGGCAATCTAGTGGTGCAAGTAACGTATTCATTCAGCAATTACGTCGACGTTCATTTTCCTCGCAACTTTCCCACATGCAGCCTTGCGCAACAACAAGTTGTTTTTGTTACTAACTCGCTTCCTTTATAGTACGTTCGCTTGCAAACTGCATAGTTCTAGTAAATAGTTGATTGTGTACGTCGCGTTAACATATTGTAATTAGTGTCATTGTTTGTTTGTGTACAAATATTCGTACGATTTCGTAATAACATGTTTCCATGTTTCTCGACTAAACAATATGTTAATATTTACAGAGAAGTAGCGCCCGAAGAGGTTTCCTCAACTGAGGTCAAGGAATCACCAGTGAAGAAGTCGCCCGCCAAAAAGGTTGCTGAAGCACCCGAGAGCAACGGCAAAGAAGAGAATGGCAGCGGAGACGCGCCAGAAGAAACTCCCGCCGAAAACGGGGACGGAGACGAAGAGAGCAATGATGCTACCGAAAATGGTGAAGCAGGTTTGTAGTTTTGTATTGTAATAATTATGAAGTCATTTAATTTTTTGCATCGGATTTTTTTATAAACAATTGTGTTATCAAATTCAATTCAATTTTACTTATAATTATTGTATTGTTTACAGAGAAAAAGGAGACTGGTGTGAAGAGGAAATCTGCTGCAGCAGATAATGGTGATGCAAATGAGAAGACCACTCCTGAAAAGAAACAGAAGGTAGCAGAAGAGGCCCCACCTGCTGAGGCGGAGGCCTAAAACTGTCAAGCCCCAAGCTTGGTTTACTGCAATGCATTGTATGATCATTAGGTCCCAACTCTAACTACAAACATATCCTTTTATACACACATATACATATGTTGCAATAATACCATAGTTTTTATAAACCTATTTTGTACTCGAAGTTTTTACATTAGAGTTGGGCTCTTGTGTCACAACACTTTAAGTTAAGGTTTAATTACTATGTGTATTAAACTTACCTGTGAAACGTACCTGTAAAGTGTAAATTTTTATGTCAGTCACGTCTGAGATGTGCATCGCAGTGAACCGATCGTACATTTGGATTCGGTGTTGTATGCTGTTTGCGTATCGGTGTCTAATTCGACAAGAGATGGGTTCATTGAATTGAATATAGTTTTCATGTATCAGTTTCGGTAACAATCCGCCAGTAGATACTGCCAAAGGATTCACCTCGGGTGAAGTCAATTCACGATCCGTTCTGTGAACGATGCGACTTTAAACAGCTTCCGAAATACAAGGTCTTTTAGATAAACTAAGATTTAATTAAAGTTAGATAATTAATTCATTTGTAAATTTAAGTTAGCAGTTAAATGTCGCACATTTTATATATTTACATAGGCATTAATACTTAACCATTAAACATTCCTTGACTTGTTTATAAATTGTGTTGTGAACAGAAACTTCTGGGTTGTTACCTGTTAGCAGTACGGACTTTCACTTTGACTGCAATATTGCTTTAGTTCACAGCATGGTTATTATTTTAAGATTGAAATTCATAAAGTTCAAAGTTGACAAATAAGGTGATAGTTCATATTGACATTAATTCTGCGTGTGCTATTTTTTTTTTTTGTAATACTTATGGGTCTTTTTATCATATTGCTATTTTTTCTAATTTATTTTGCTTTGATATGTGATAGAATACAAACCTCGAATGTAAGATAACCTTATGGATACGAATCTTCATTATATTCCAATATAACCATGAGTTTGAGGAATACTATTTTGACTAACTTTTTTCAGAATAATATTATTAAATATAAAATTGTTCAATTTATTCAAAGAGTACAGTAGTTTTAGTAGAAACTAAAGTAGAATGTACAGTTTAACACTACTTCGTGTGGAGTAAAGTGTTTGTGAAACATTTCTGGCAATAAATAGTCCAATCTAAATATGTTTTTGTTTTCAATTCCTTTATGTACCTACCTAATCATAAGATAAGATGAATCGCATCTAGATATCTACTGTTTCGCAAAGTGTAGTTTTATTTCTCTTCGAAGGTCTGGCTAGTTAAAAATTTTATTTTAAAGATGTAACATGCATTTTTGAGCATTTTAGATGCGTTTTGTTGGATTTTTTTTTAATATTTTGTTTTATTCTAATTTTAAATTCAAATTAATTCTAAGGACAATTAATTTCATTTTATTAGTATGAGTTAAGACTTAGGTTATTTAGTATTGTTTACGTATTTTGTTAGTTATCTGTGTTTATTATCTATCTAGATTCTAAAATATATTTCTTTTAATTACAACTTCGGTACTATATGTATCGATTTCATTTCAACCAGATTGAAATGTACTAGGTACCTATCGATTTATCGTTTTGCTGCTTGTTTGTTATACCTGCATAACAAACTATCCATACGCATACAATTGTAGTTATTCCGTAATTGCATGTATGTGTACACACTACATCAAACATGTTATTTAAGTAATGAGCGTAGAATTCATCAATTACCGAGGGTGAATCAAGGCCGGACGTTGTCGTGGATACTACTCGTACACATTAAAATCTGAGCCCCTATGACACTCAGTGTGTGTCAGATGGGAGCTGTAGATGGTTGACAACACATACATTTAATGAATAGAAAGTTTCGTTATGAAATTCTTTAAATTATTATCATTCATAGCCATCGTATTGCTTGAGTACGCAAGATCGCAGACAACTCAAAATATTAACGTGTGTAAGTAACGGTTATTTCAAAATATTTCTCTTGTTTGGTAATTAATTAAATGTATACCAACCTTCGTTATTTGCCTTTCAGTACTAATTAATGAGGAGAATAATGCGTTGGCTGAGAAATCTTTCGAAATAGCAAAAGAGTATGTACGTAGAAATCCCAGTTTGGGACTGGCTGTTGACCCGGTCATCGTGGTCGGTAATCGGACTGATGCCAAGGCATTTTTAGAGAATGGTAAGAAAATTTACTCGCTGAACTTTAATGGGTTTGTTTTGTGTGGGATAATTGTTGATATATTTTACAATACAAACAAATATGAAAATAAATACCTAACTATATGACTTGTGATAAATTTAAAAAATAAACAATTATATGTACGTCTGATAGTTTGCAGGAAGTATAACGATATGGTGTCTGCAAAAAAACCGCCACATATAATTTTAGACTTCACTGTTACGGGAGTAGGATCAGAGACGATAAAGTCGTTCACAGCGGCGCTAGCATTGCCGACTGTTTCTGGGTCTTTCGGTCAAGACGGTGACCTACGACAGTGGCGAGGTCTGAATGCAAACCAGACACAATACCTCCTACAAGTTATGCCACCGGCAGACATTCTTCCAGAGTCGATACGTGCTATTGTTACCAAGCAAGACATTACAAATGCCGCTATTATATTCGACGAATTCTTTGGTTGGTAACACTTGATAAATTATTATTTAACAGCTGTAAAAGTCATTGACCTTCTCTAATGATGACGCATACTTTGCAGTGATGGATCACAAATACAAATCTCTTTTGCAAAATATTCCAACACGGCATGTGATAACCCCTGTAAAGAGTTTTAGTAAAGACGAGATAAAATCGCAATTGCGGAGTCTCAGAGAACTCGACATTGTGAACTTTTTTGTCATCGGGAGCTTAAGGACGATTAAAAATGTGCTCGATGCAGCAAATGAAAATCAATATTTCGGAAGAAAAACAGCATGGTTTGCTTTGACGTTGGATAAGGGGGATATTAGTTGCGGATGCAAAGATGCGACTATAGTTTACATGAAACCCACGCCAGACGCTAAAAGTAGAGATCGATTGGGAAAGATTAAAACTACATACAGCATGAATGGGGAACCAGAAATTATGGCTGCTTTCTATTTCGATTTATCCCTCCGAACATTTTTAGCGATCAAGTAATGACCTTTGTTGTAATGCTTGCGTGCGTTCTAAATTTGTGTACCGCGTGTATGCAATTTTAGTACAAACGTGCAATGTAGAACATCTAAATATAGTTTGGGATTTTCCATGAAAATCTCCCGTTTTATGAATTTCCAGATCATTGCTGGACTCTGGCAAGTGGCCAAATGACATGAAATACATTAGTTGTGACGATTATGATGGTAAGAATACTCCAACGAGAACCTTGGACCTAAAAACTGCGTTTGAAGATGTAAGTTTATAATTTTGTTTTTTAACTAAAGCACTAGCAAAAATACAAAGGCACGTTTTCCTAAAGTGGTCAGGTTTATTCATGAAACGATCGACCTCGTTTCAAAGCACCGTGAATTAATGGCTCGTCCGTGTAATCTGAGGTAATTTATAAGACATAAACCGTTTGGCGTTTAAAAATAATCACTAATATAAATTCACGAAACGCTCGACAATTATTGTTTTCCAGATTAAAGAAACACCCACATATGCGCCATTCTATATTCCTGAAGATGGCCCGATGAATGGCAGAAGTTATATGGAGTTCACTACCGATATAACTGCCGTGACAATCAAAGATGGAGCTTCTATAGGAAGCCGCTCACTAGGCTCATGGAAAGCTGGGCTCTCTAATCCTTTAGCATTAATAGATCCAGAGAATATGACCGATTATTCAGCTCAGTTAGTGTATCGCATTGTAACAGTCGAGGTAGGAACAAGGTTTATTTCAATATTTGAACGATGTTTTTAAACAACTGTATACACATTACACAGTATCTTCATTATCACACGTGCAATCGTTCCTTGACACCGAACTTATCTTTCCGAAACGCAAGAATTTTTGTACAAAGATGATTATGATTTAAATTTTGCAGCAACAACCGTTCATGATTGTGGATGACCAAGCGCCAAAGGGCTTTAAGGGTTATTGTATAGATCTTATCGAAGAAATAAGACAAATAGTGAAGTTCGATTATGAGATATCACTAGTCCCGGACGGCAATTACGGGACTATGGACGAAAATGGCAACTGGAATGGAGTTATTAAAGAGTTGATGGAGAAGCGAGCGGATATAGGACTAACATCCTTATCAGTAATGGCAGAAAGGGAAAACGTGGTTGATTTCACGGTTCCCTATTACGACTTAGTGGGCATTACAATTCTAATGAAACTGCCGAGAACGCCGACATCTCTATTTAAATTCCTAACGGTTTTAGAAAATGACGTTTGGTTTTCCATTCTTGCTGCTTATTTCTTTACAAGGTAAGGTTCACTTCATTACCGTCACAATTTAATACTACATAAAGTTTAAAAATGAATTCATAAAATTCAATTAGGTAGGTATTTGTTATAATCTATGAAGAGTATAATTGCGATATTGTACCTACCGGAAATTATACAAAAACTTATCTAGTATCTACCTAATTATTATATTCATTACCACTTACCACTTTTGCTAACGATGCAGTTATAAATATCTTTACGCAAGAAAATAGAAAGTTGCTAGGTAGTTAGCGTTGAAGTAAAATTTATGAAATAATCTTATGATATTTTATTAATTTTCATCCTATTTTGTACAAATAGCTAGTTTTAGGTAAATACTTGCCATGAACAAAGCTTGTAGACCACCTATAGATTACCTACAGTACACCTATAATTTGTTTAAATTTATTTTGAACTTCTAACACATTATTATATTGTAATAATATTTATAATACAGATTTCTAATACAGATTATATATTTTATATTTATAATACAGATTTCGAATTCTAATACAGATATATTTTAATATATTATAGTTACTTATGTAACTACATATTTTTTGTTCAAGTAAAGGTACATTTTCTAGTGATAAACCTATTTGTTGACTATCAATACAGTATAGGAGTATAAATGATATGATTATACCTTTACTTAATCGTGTGTATTCGACCTTAAATGTCATGTGGAAATAGGACATCGGTCATCATAATATTACCTACATCGATCGATAGAGTGTACGTTGTAGCCTATATTATGTACATTGTACATGTATTGACATAATACCTATATTTATACTAATACTAGCTTACCGTCCGCGGCTTCGCTCGCTTTCTCTAAAACGATTTGAGATCTAAACTATCCTATCTCTCAAGTTGGATCGAACTGCACATTGTGTGCGAACTTTAATATCGGTATGGTTTTAATATAAGTAAATTATAATCGGTTAAGTGGTTTAGGAGTCCATTGAGAACAAACATTATGACACGAGATTTATATATATGTTAACGGAAATGTATATAATCCGTCATTGTATACAATTCCTAGGAAATGTATGTAATTCCTAAAATCGCACGGAAATATCTCACAATAGTACATTTCCTAAATAGCAATCGGTACTTCAAACATTCCAAAAAGACAATCTTACAACCTTCGGTAGGTACTTCAGCGGAGCACGCACTTGACATTATTTACCTGGGTTTCGCGAACCCATACATGGGTCGGAAATCAAAATGTATGATCAACGATTAGCCAAGATACGTGACAATACTTATAGCCGTGTATAGTTTATAGGTTATCTTTCATCCTCTTCGATCTTTATTGTAATGACAAGGACGAAGGCTCTAAATAGGTGCCTATGTTTCTTCTAAATAAGGTAAACTTATTATAAAAACGTGCGTTTTGCAGAGTATCAAACGCTTATCAAGATACAGTACAAACTGATTGTAAAGATTGTGAGTAATTTCATTAAATACTATTAGTGATGAAGACGTTTATTAATTACTAGCTTTCCGCCTGCGGCATAGTTCCCGTTTCCGTGGGATTTCCTGGATAAAACCTAGCCTATATTACTCATGGATAATGTAGCTTTCGAATGGTGAAATAATTTTTAAAATCGGTCCAGTAGATTATGAGCCTATTCATTACAATCAAACAAACAAACAAAGTTTTCCTCTTTATAATATTATTAGTGTAGATTATTTCCTCTCTATATTATCTAATTATGAGTAGGTACTTGCCTATAAATAAGGATAGTACCTAGGTAGTTAAATAATTAAATATACAATGCTTGAAGTGTTATAGATATCGTATCTGTGCTTCATTAGACCTATAGGTATTTTTGTAACAAGATCTATTCAATAATAAATAGGTACATATCTATTTTTTTAGTTAGGTACTTAGGTCTATTTTACAATTTTCTCTACAGGTTTTACATTTGATTAGGCCTGGCTGTCGTTTGAAGTTGCTTCCGTATTTTTTAGTTACTTCAATGTAAAAAAATTAGTGAAAATATTAATTTGTTTTACCAATTGTGGGTTTTACCCATATAATTTATGAATATAGAATACTATTGAAACATATGAACGACATTTAAATTTAAAGGAATATCATCCACATCATTTGGAAAATTGTAACGCAAAACTTACCTAAATTTTAAATACCTAGGTAGGTAAGTACCTAGTTAGATACTTACTTTTCCTATTTTTTAATTTAACCCGTTGACATTTCATTAGGTACATTTATATTTTGTTTAATGAAATGAGACACTCAGTAGGTAGTTGATACGATTTGCAAGTCGCAAGGCAAAAAAAAAATATTTTGTACTAGCTGTTGCCCGCGACTTCGTCCGCGATTAGGTCGTATTTCGTCATTCGTAGTTTAAAAAAAAAATACGTGACAATTTATTTTAAAAAAAATTCCCGAGATACTTCCAATGATTGAACCATTGGACGTTGGACATTAACTTCAGTCAAAAATTGACGAAGCGGATGATTACTAATTTCCACTTAATCCTCGCTGCTACTATCTTTATCATCAAATCATCAATTTTCAAGTGGTGTAGTAAAAATATCAGCAGATATCGTCTTCCAAAGGCGATATAATTTTATGAGCATTGAATCTGTAAATAAAAAAAATCAAAAGTTAACTGTAAATCTATAAAAAAGCTACTTACAAATAAAATTTTATCAAAAACTACTGTTCCCAATGCACCTCAAAATAATAAAAGAATTCTACATTTTATTATTTCATTCTAAAAGTGTAATACCTATAATACCAACAAAAAACATGAATTGCTATCATTATAAAAAATAAATACCTATAAGTAACAACTTACCTTTTGTGGGAACGCATGATGGTGAAAATTCACAAAACACGAAGATTGCATTTGATATATTTTTTGGTTTTATGGCATTCAATTGCTTTATAAATTAATAAAACTACATACTACATATTATAAAAAAAAAGTCGCTTTCTCTGTCCCTATGTCCCTTTGTATGCTTAAATCTTTAAAACTTCGCAACAGATTTTGATGCGGTTCTTTTAATAGATAGATTGATTCAAGAGGAAGGTTTTAGTATATAATTTATTAGGTTTTAGACAAAGCGGACGAAGCCGCGGGCGGTAAGCTAGTAAATTTATAAAACACGAAGATTTTTAAAATTGTAACTAATGAACACAATCATTAGATTAACTGTAGATAATGGTGTCTAGTTTTAGTTTTTATTTTTTTAAAGTGAGGGTAATAAAAATCTACCCTCACTTTAAAAAAATGTAGTATATTTATTATTTACACGAAATATATCTTATAGGGAACGGAAGATATGGGTTAAAGAGTTAAATAAATAAATAACATAATTATATTTAAATTATTAATTTTTAACATTGTGTTCAGTAGTGTTAACATGTAAATTGATTTGATTTTTACGAAATCTCATAGATGGCGCTGTTACAAAATTAACAATATACAACTAACATTCTTTATACTATGTTTCTCTTCCCAAGTTACTTAAATGGCATATTGATATATTAAGAAGAGCTGGAACGTCAACACATTTACACATTGCACATGTTAGGCCGGGAGATACTGACACAAAATTTCGGGTCATTTGTAACAGGATGGCGGTCTAGAAGGGTCTTAGTACGCAATGACAAAAAGAAAAATGATGGTCAGAACGCTGGTACCGGCGGACTACATCTTTTTTATGGGCTATCGGTAAATTCTAAAATTTTTGTGTTACAAATCGTTTGACTTTCGCTATTTATACGACGAGTTCGACTAACGCCCACGCGACTAGTCCGCCGGTACCAGCGTTCTGACCATAATTTTTCTTTTAGTCATTGCGTAATAAGACCTCTGTAGAACCGCCATTCTGTTACAAATGACCCGAAATTTTGTGTCAGTATCTCCCGGCTTATGTATGTGTCATATTTTGCAATTGTTTATAAATACAGGGTGATGTAATTGGTGTAGTACCTACGAATATCTAAAAATCTATGAAGAATTTTGTGATACAGTAAATGGAAGAATTATAGACTATTTTACAGTATTTAATAAAATCATTTAATTTTTTGTTCATTTTCATTAGAAATGTCAATTTTTCTCACCAAGGTAGGAATTTGGATGATAAGGATCTTGTTTGAAAAATATAAATTTTGACTAAAATCGGCATTTTTTTTTTCAAAAATCAAATTACTAATTAATAATCAGAGTTATCACATTATTAAAAAAAATATTAGAAAGTTTGGAGAAAGACGCGAGAACATGAGGAAAAATATATTCAATTAGAACCAAAAGTAGATAATTACACTGACTCATTTATAATAACATTAAGAAATTCCGACGGCGAGTTCTTCGAGCGATGAAAGTTTCAGTGAAGTAGAAGATTACGATTAGGTATGATTAAGTAGATTCTTCTTCTTCTCTTTAGATACTGCTCTCTGAATTGGTGGTAAATGTTAAAACTGTTAAACTGCGATTCAAAAGTGCTTCTAGAAGAAGTCTAATTGTATAAATGTTTGAGTTTGAGTTTAAAACCAATAGTGTGAAAATTATACAATAAACATGTAACACATATTTGTTAGCGCGTATTGGTAGGTATTACGTACTTACTACAAAAATAATATTTCTTAGATATCTTACTTCTTCTTACTCGACTAAAGTCAGGACAAGACTGCTCCGCAACTGCAGAAGACGTCCGTTATTTAAATCATTATCAAAACAACCATCCGTGTGTTGGGAGTGAGCGCACGTGTTATTTGTATTGTTTTTATGACCTGAAATTTGATTATTATTTGATAATTGAATGATTATTAATACTTTTATCCAATTGATTATTATTAGAATAAATAATTAACTTCATCAATTGATTTACTTATAAAGTATAATTTTACAGGTAAATTATGAGAGCTTTCATAATTATACTTGCATAATATATTTCTCCAATATATTATGCAAGTATAATTATGAAAGCTCTTAATATAATCTACAACGCACCCATTTTACAATTCAAGTCTAAAATGAAACTAGAGTCGCATTTATTTTTGAACATACTGTAAGTGAAATTGCATAAGTGTGAGTACTGTGAACATGCCAGCTTTCCCTAATTGACCGATAATTTATAGTGTCAATCTAGATATTGTCAAACAACATTTATATATGCGTCATTTGATTATTATTAATTTCCAATATATTTAACGTGTGTTTGATTTTTATAACACTACATAGATGGCGCTGTTTCAAATTTGTCTTTATACTGCTAAGATTCATTTAACTGTTTCTCTGCCCAAATTACGTAAATGACATAGTTTTTATTTTGTAAAGCTAGATAATAGCATGGCTTACTCGAAACCAACATTTAAACATGAGTCTTTAAATTGTACGCTGTCGTAGTACACAGAATAGGTAAGAAAAATAAAGGTTCACAGCTCCTCCCCCGAAGGTGATATCATGATAATATGTATAAACTATCCTCACCCGACCTCTAAGGAATATTCATGCAATATTTGAAGTAAATTTATGCAGTACTTTCTGAGATTAGCTCGGAAATACATACAGACAAACAGACAAACAGGCAAACAGACAAACAGACAAACAGACAAAAATTCTAAAAACTATGTTTTTGGTTTCTATATCGATTAAAGATCATGGATCAAGTATTCTTTTAAAAAAATATTCAATGTACAGTTTTGACTTTCCTACGATTTTATTATATGTATAGATAATAATTAGTACCTATATTTATTATACCTACAATCCACATTCAACATAATATATGATAATATTATGTACTAGCTTCCGCCCGCGACTCCGTCCGCGCGGATGTCGGTCTTCGCGTGGATGGTTTATTTATCCATTTTGAATACCTCTGACAATAACATCTTATAAATATCTATTGGACCCAATTCCCAAATACGGCTAGGCCTATAATAATTATACGCAACGTGTGTTCGCGGTTCTACGGAACAACGTCTATGGATAAAACTGAAAAATTAAGATTATTTTTTTTCTACGTATTTTTCCAGGATAAAAAGTATCCTATTTTACGCCCAGGATAATAAGGTATAATTATACCAAGTTTCATCGAAATCGAACCGCTAGTTTTCACGTGATGCCTTCACATACAGACAGACAGACAGACAGACAGACAGACAGACAAAAATTTTTTTAATCACATAGGTATTTGGGTTTGGTATCGATCCAGTAACACCCCCTGCTATTTATTTTTTCAATATTTTCAATGTACAGAATTGACCCTTCTACAGATTTATTATATGTATAGATAGGTATGCATCCAGAATTATTTGAAATTGCAGTGTAAGTCAATGAGTCATGGTTTGACTCAGAAATGGATCAAAATAAGTGCCAAATTTTATTCGCTAGAGTAGTTCAATGTCATCTATATTCATTCATCGGGACATTTTATTTTAATCTAGGAAGATTTTACCGTCTATATATCGTATATCTTTTACAACTTTGTTACGGTTCGCTTCCGCCTGGTGATAGATAATTGAATTCTAAGAATAACGCGGAAAAAATTCCCGCTTTTTTGATATTATACATTTTAATTTGTATCGCGTGCCAAAAACGATATAAAATGTATATCAAGAAATAGAGTATATTATACACCTACGTTACACGTACCTACTAAAAAATAAGCTTATTTCTAGTCAGCCTTTTAATTAAGTGTAATGAAAACTTTAATTCATATTCAACTTCATAAGTGGGTAACTGGGTAGGTACTTCTTTGATATAATAATATGTTGTTTCTGTTTTTCTTTGTGGAAAAAATATTAAACAGATTTTCGGTGAATATAATATAGATTACTAGATTTTCACCCGCGGCTTCGCCCGCGTTTGCAAAGGAAAACCCGCATAGTTCCCGTTCCCGTGGGATTTCCGGGATAAAAACTATCCTATGTGTTAATCCAAGTTACCCTCTATATGTGTGCTAAATTTCATTGTAATCGGTTCAGTAGTTTTTACGTGAAAGAGTAACAAACATCCATACATCCATACAAACTTTCGCCTTTATAGGTACCTAATATATATTAGATAGACACAAAATTAGACTCTATCTTGTTCACATTCTTTGAAGTTACAACACTAGAAAGCACATTCAAATGAATATTTAACTTTATCCCTACATCCCATACTTGATTCATGGCTCAATTACAGTTCGCTATTTCCATTTAAGAGGAATACATAAAATCGAATTCATAAGTCGTCACGTCAGTAATGGCCGTATACAAATAGCAACAGTGAAGCGAATCACCTTCGCAGTTAACATTGATAACGTTTGTAGCCGTGACACATAAAGTTAGCCGGTAAACTCCAGATAACAATACTCACTAACCGTGAAATAATACCAACAAATTATCAATTAACTTTTCGAATTGGGGCGCACAGCGCACTTGAATTTTGAAATTGTTTATAATGCCGTAGCGCGTTAGGTAATGGCTAATGGATTAGGTACTATGCACGCGTTATGAATGAATGAATGAATGAATGAATGAATAATATTTATTCTGCGCTGTTACTGAATATACTTTAATTGGCTATTTTCCTTTTAGACTCTTTCCAAGTTTTTATTAGATATTTATCTGTTATGACTTAACAATATATTATCCAAAATATTTAGCGCTTCAAAAATGGTGCTTAACATACCAAATTGCGTTAAAGTCCAAAAAAAGTTAAAAGAACAAACTACAAAGTGATAGTATACTAGCAAAACTTGTTAACTTTATTTAGGGTATTTTTGATACCTACTTGTAGGTGGGAGTAATCATTAATCATTGCTGTGAAAAAATAGCTATATTGGTTGTATGAAAGTAAGTAAGTATCGCCAATGAGTATCGCAATAAATCATAATCATATCCGTAATAATTTTTAAGCTTCCTCATGTGGATATTCGACCGATGGAGTCCATACAGCTACCAGAACAATCGAGAAAAGTACAAAGATGACGCAGAAAAGCGCGAATTCACGTTGAAGGAGTGTCTATGGTTCTGTATGACGTCACTGACCCCGCAGGGCGGGGGGGAGGCGCCCAAGAACCTGTCGGGGAGGCTTCTCGCTGCAACATGGTGGCTTTTTGGGTGATTTATGAACGTATTTATTGTTAGCAAACCTTGTTTCGTGTAAAACAAGGAAAAATTACAGCTAAAGAACGTACAAGTTAGATTTACTACATCTTGGTGTAACATTACAAAAGTCACTTTTTGTTTACTTGAATAAATATAAGAGCATGAAGATTAAGTCAAATTTTTGTTTAAATAGTTCATAGTATCAAGTAGGGTTAGTTTAAATGATAATTAATAAGTCATTCAAACCAATCTAGAAAATAGAAATGCTTACACCATATAGAGTCTGTGATAGAGTCGTAGAGAGATCATTATATATTGTGGGCTACTCAGTACCTAACAAATCTGAATTAAATAATTAAATAAATCATTTATTTCACTTAAAACATTTTACAAATTAGAGTGACCCAGGCTCCTAAGAAAGTAAGAACTGTTTTTCAGGAGCCTGTGTCTACCATTTACAGTAACACGACACGAAAAAAAATCAGTGACAATTGAATAATTAATATGCTTCTTATTTCCTATTAAGTAAGTACATAATATTAAGAATATTATTACAGTTTCATCATCATAGCGTCATACACAGCGAATCTCGCGGCTTTCCTCACAGTATCCCGCCTGGATACACCCATCGAGTCTCTGGACGACTTGTCCAAACAGTACAAGATTCAGTACGCACCGTTAAATGGTTCCGGATCTATGACGTACTTCGAACGAATGGCTAATATTGAAGTGAAGTTTTATGAGTGAGTATTTAGTTTTGTGTAGCTCATTGTTTGGTCAAGTTAGGTGCAAATCCTGGAAGTTTCAAGAATATGAAAATAGAATGAAAAAGTAGAGCTAGAGCATTAACAATATCCAGATATTCTTTTTTTCATAATTTTTCCAAGTCGATTCCATATCATATACATATTTAATTTGATACTTCTCAATTACTTGTAGCTTACGATTTGCATAAGGTACCATTATATTAGTAGCATACCTATTGTCGCGATCCTTCTACACATAAGAGTACGAGTAATGTATCTATGGTCCATGAGAATATTTATTCATTCATACCACTTCACAGATATCATATAATTTATTCTGTATACATACATACGGGTAACACGTTATGAAGATAACGCTTATTAATGTTTTGCATTCATGCACCGATGGCGCCATCTGTGTTCAATTTAATAAGAGTGTATTGTGTATATTGTTCATCATTAGCATTAAGAATTTTAGAAATTCATTAATAGCTAAATATCCTATTGTTTTATTCAATCCGTAATAAAACGTCCATGCAAGCATTCCACCATATAATCATAATGCAATATTCCTCAAACTTTCTTAGAAACTGCACTTTCTACCTTCGGTCATGCATTATAGATTGCATTAGGAACGCCGGCCCTACATAAAATAGAACAGACTTGAAGTGTAATTAACATTGTTATTAAACGGGATGTTTACTACCATTGTTATTTGCACAAATATCCGGATATTTCGGTTGCATTACGCAGTGTTGTTTTATGGTAAAGCTTGCTGTAACTGGGCTCAAATGATTTAATTCCACCATTACTTCGATTTCGATAAAAGTACTCTGACTAACTTTTTGAAGAAGAAAAATCCCAATTAGCTGATGTAACTAGAAATAACAATATTTAAAAACATCAACAAGCTTGCTTTAATACAATAATGGATATAGATAACGCTCGGCAAAAGCATTTATAAGTTTATGTAGGTCGTAGGTTATCTGGATGACAGTTTGTGAACTAAACAATTATGTATTTGTCTCTCACACCCCCATTCAAGAGCAGAAGTTTTAAGCTATCTTCTCTGTAAAAAGGCGTATTGTGACTTTTAAAATTTTTTTCTCCATCAATCACAGAATCATGAATATCAAGCAGTACCTTATCGTGCGTATTCAGTGTGGGATTAGTGAATGGCATAGTTCCCGATATAGTCGTTATCAGCAAGTTATCGGTCACGGAGTGTGATAACGTTGTTTCCGCCTTGGCGTGTTTGTATAGCATTCACCTGTAGCTAGCAACGCGTAAAACCCACTTCCATTAACATAAATGTTTTCCTTAGGCTATATTTTATTATTACTTTACACTTTACAGTATGTAGGTAGTGTGATTTGTGAACTGCTATTCTTTTACATAAGCTGGATAGCAGAGGAAAGATCTAAATGCTATGTTATAGACATCAGTTATGACTTACAAATTCAAAATTATTTTCTATGTGCTAAAAGTTATTCTTTTATCCCTTTTAATTTGAAGATGGTAACTTTTTACATAAGGTACTAGCCGTGGTTCTCTTTATCTATATTAAACACAAATTAATCTGTTAACGTTATTGTAAATGATAAAACTACGAGGATATCCCATCTTCGTTACATTTGCATTGTTATAATAAAAATGTTTGATAAAATATTTGCAGTTCCAACGGGCTGAGCCACTTTACATTCGTATATTCATTTACATTCGTATGTTCACACTAAGCTCGACCGATAAGCTCAAATATTAATTACATGGTAACTATATTTAATTAAGTAGGTAAATGATGAATGTATTTTCGTGGTTTAAATAAATATCTCGATGTAGTTCCGCTTTGCAACACTCTCCCAGGATTCATCTAGACTCTTTTTAAACTTTAAAATAAGATACTGCAATTACATAAGAAACAGACTTCCTACTTACTTCATTTTATAAACAGGATATACGTAAGTACCTAGCAGCTTTTCGTAGATCACCTGGTTAAATATGAAATTTAAATTAGCCTTGGGCTACCTCATTCATTGTATACCTATTACGTAATATTATTCCGTCTATAATAAAACTGCCTCCTGTTGCGACTTGCGAGACTGACCTAATTCATAGTTTGCTATAGCTCTGACATTTTTTATTTAAAAACTTATTATTGTAACTAATATTTCGTGGTTCATATAGTTCCTACGTGGTTTGTAACTATAGTTTCTCTACATTTAACTGACAATAAATTGTTCTAATAAGGTTCAATTCCCATTTCTCCGTAATTACAGAATCTGGAAGGAAATGAGTTTGAACGACAGTCTAAGCGATGTGGAGCGAGCCAAGCTTGCTGTATGGGATTACCCTGTTAGTGACAAGTACACGAAAATGTGGCAAGCCATGAAGGAAGCTGGGATGCCGCATACTGTGGAGGAAGCGGTCGAGAGGGTCCGAGCCTCTAAGAGCTCTAGCGAGGGATTCGCTTGGCTTGGCGATGCGACTGATGTAAGGTAAATACCACAGATCACAGAAACTCTATGGTAAATACAAAGATATAAAGCATTTGAATGGTATAAAGCTGAATTTGAAAATATACAAAGATAGGTTTTAAAACGTTGGGATTTTGAATGTCATGGAATGTGATACTGCGTTACCTTATAATTGGTCTCAAACTAATTTCTACTGATTAGTATAAGATGCCATGAACATGTAACAGAATTACATATTATTTTAACTTTATAATATATTTTTCAGGTACCACGTATTAACGAGTTGTGATTTGCAAATGGTTGGGGATGAGTTCTCTCGCAAGCCGTATGCGATTGCAGTACAACAGGGATCACCGTTGAAAGATCAATTCAATAATGCGTAAGTCTTATTATATTAATTATAAACATATTCTTTACTTTGACTATAGGTCAAAAACTTTGACCTCTCTGACTGAGGTTAGGTAACTTAATAAGCCAAAAATTTCGGAGGCATCTCTATTTAGGTACTAAGCTCTACAAAAGGAAAGCAATAATTGGAAAAATAATTTCATGTTCTAGTTTAGACTACCTAATAAATCGTTAGGTCATATACTTTTAGTAATAATGAGTAAATAAAACAACAAAATAGATCCAAATAGGTATACACCGTACATAAAAAATGAGCAGTCGAAAAGAGGCCCATTTTTCTAGACAGCAAAATATTTGTTCGTGATAGGTTGTATCGAATACAAATACCTTCGCTGTCTGTCTCATTCCATATTTACATTGTGACCTATTTGAATTAATTGTAATATTGATTCTATTTTTATTTCCACAGTTTCATTTCATTGTTTTTCTTTAGCATTCTATCAAACTACGAATAAACTGTGTAAAAAACATTGTTATTCGTAGATATATCACAAACCACTAGCAGTTGTAATAGGTACTTATATAAATAATAAATAAAAACTATGAGATCACATAATTATATAGTGACAGTAACCTTAATTTAATTTTATTCGTGAATGTGGTGTTTACCTATCTAAAATTGTTCACTTAGCATTAAGTTTAATTTTATATATATTTGTCAATTTGTGTAACAATTTCTGGTATAGTGAGTACGGGTAAGTCCGGACATGGGGTAAGAACGTAAACATCAAAAATTCGGCGAATATGAGCATATTTATTTACGGGGGCAAAATTCTGTACGACTTCATTTTGTTTTGCATAGACCTTCAGGTTCTGGGCGTGGTTCCGACGAGCCGCGCGCCTGTAAAGTGGATTTCAAAAAAAATCGTCAAAAAATCATTTTAGAGCGTAAAAGATCGGATATATTTTTTTATCGACCTTATGCTATATTCAATAGAAGTGCATTTAAAGGCATGTCCGAACTTACCCCGAAGAGTACTTTTTTACCATAGTCATAAAAAAGTAAGTGTTGTTTTTAAACGCCTTAAAATCAGAAACTGATCAGTTTATAAGAATAAACTTATTGTAGAGCAAAGCGATGCTAAATGAATTGTCATTTATATCAGTTTTAAGTAGTAAATCTTGAACTAGTGCTGAGAAAATCGGGCTTTTGCTAGATTATTTCAATTCGTCTAAAATCCGTCCGGTCTTACCCCGACTCACCTTAAACCTTAAATAAATAAATAACCTGGAGTGTTATTTACACCTAATAAAAAAAGTAAATTCATATTTTTACCATGTTTTTATCTAATCAGACTGGAACAAGAGGTCAAACATAAAATTATATTAAAATTTAAAATACTTTTCCACTGTGTTTAAATATACTAATGAACTGAATAATTTAATGCAAATGTATACATTGTAGACTTCCTGTAGCAAATAATGGTATTTTTTTTGTTAAAACCTAACACGTGTCAGTTATATACATACTATTAACTATAGGCGCCTAAACCTTCAACATTCGTGTACTTTTTTTGCTAGTTTTTATTAAGTAAGTTCAAGGTTATAATGGGCTTCGCTTAGACTGGCTTAGACCCATATAGGTATGTAAAGTATAAAGGTACCGAAACGAAAAATGTATAGAATTCAAATCAAACTTTTATTTTTATAAAATTTGATAACAAAATATATACCTAGCTGCAAATTGCAAAATTAAATTCTATCCATTGTACCTAATACTCCACACTCCACAGACTACAGCTGTGCTACAGCGACGTTGGATACGTAAAAAAGCGACCAGCAGATTAAATAATAATGAATATTAATATTACTATCACAGTGTGTAATCATAATTATTATGCAACAATAAATCGATTATTCTGCCATTTAGTAGTTATTCGAAGTACATAGTAATACCTATTCCTATTTCATTATTTTTGGTGTTGTTGATGAATTGAAATAAAAATTTCTTTAAAATATCATGACGGACAATCGAAATGAATACAATGCATCATAATAAAGTTTCCTAATTATTGACCTTGACATTTAATTTCAAACACAGATAAATAATGTAAGTACCTAATATTAATATGAAAAACAACGATAATGCCCTGTGACGCGGTTGGTTCAAAATATATTCAGTTCGTTGGCCAGACGATAAAACAAACATCTTTGGCCACTGTTTGGTGCGATATTACATATGTTTTATCTATTTTTCGCTTCCTTTGAACATAACTTTGTATAAGAAACACTACATCGATTTAAAATAAAATTTACTGAAGGAAATTCATATTTTTTACAATCTAGGTACCTATACCCACCCCTGCTTTTTTAGTTACAAAATAAGTACACCTACCTTAGAGTATTTATACTCCTGTAATATTAAGACACCTACCTAGTTACTTAATACAATAATACAATTGTTATTTCCTCACCATTATATGAAATATATAGGTAGCCAAAAGGTCATATTAATTCAGGAAAGCAATACATATTTGGTTTTCTGAGATTTTTATATTTTTATTTATGAATGGTATTGTTACGCAAATTTAAAGTTACCTATTTGTGGTAGTCATCAAGTCAGCTTTAATGTATTAACCTTTACTCTAAAAATTTAATATCACCACATCAAAACCACGTCCATTGTACAAAACATGTTATGTCACATTGTATTTACAGAATACTTCAACTATTAAACAAGCGGAAGCTAGAAAAACTCAAAGAAACGTGGTGGAACAACAACCCGAATGCGGTCAAGTGTGAGAAACAGGACGATCAGTCTGACGGGATCTCCATACAAAATATAGGAGGAGTGTTTATCGTTATATTCATGGGAATAGGACTGGCTTGTATTACTCTAGGCGTTGAATACTGGTGGTACAAGTGGAGAAGACGACCTACTATTGGTGATGTCACACAGGTACATTTTTTATAGCAAATGTATAATATGTGCGGCGTTACTAGCACTTGTGCGTTGTGACTAGCGCCATCTATTGGTGAGCAAATTAAACACGTTTAGTATATATGTAATATGTATATATGCACAGAACCACAGACTAATAATAATATACTACGTATACAGAACTATATAGTTCTGTGATTATATATGTGTTATAAGATAAGCTTGTACGTTGGTTGTTAGTGAATCATATTTTCTCATTCTATTATTATTTCGTCTAATCTGTGAAGGTTAAAAAGTCTGAAAAGGAAGGCTGTGAGACATTTTCGATTTTTGACCAAATATAAATGTAGATACGATGATGACAGTCTCAAAATAACTGCATACCTACATATTTAAGTTGCTTTAAATATTACAAAAGATGTTCTAATGATCTATAAGTAATTGGATTCTATATATGCATTTTACAGTAATTTGCTATTTTTTGTGACAGGCGCAATAATTTTATCAAATCCACTTTTATGTTTACATGTTTTCTAATAATTTTAAAGAAAGTAATGAAGTAGGTAGGTTAGTATAAAAATGATTATGTAACATATTTATCGCATAAAATTTGGTTTCAGGTGCAGCCAGCAAAACCTATAAGAAGCAATTTGGAAAATCCGAGTGAACCACAGCGAAAACAGCCTTTAAACTTTAGATCTAGAACCATTTCTGATATAAAAAGTAAATTTTAATAAAAAGTTCCTATATTTAATTTAAATTGTATTCGTAGTGTTCTTAGTTTGCTTTATTGTGGTTTTCATCAATGAGTGAAGATTTATAAAAACATTGTGAAGTTTGTATAAATTATTTAGTTGCTTTATATTGATCTCATTTTGATCTCACGTTCTTTGAATTAATGTAATAAGCTAGAAAAATCTTAATGGGTAACAAGCATCTTTATTTTTATATAGTTTATATAATTGTCGTGTTTTAAAGAATATGTTTGTATGTTTCTTTTAAATTAACATTACTATAGTGAATATTCTATAAGGTTTGAAGTATTTGTTATGTGGTGTCATTGTGTATTGATACAGCAGGTTTGCTAATAAACGTTTTGCACCATTCTCCGTTGTTTCAATGAAACACCAGTTATTTTATAATAAATTTATTATCTACAATAACTTGTCATATCTTATAAAATACTATAATAAACTTTTAACGAACTTAACCTAGAAAATGTACAATAATTTATACTTCTGTCCTTCATGAGTATTAAATAGATCGATATTGACCGACGGCAAGATTATTTACAAAACATCTAAATAAATATTATGCTAGAATTTGGTTTACAACTCTATGGTTTTCCCGTGCTGGTTGATGTTCTTCATGTTCTTGTTGCAAAGCTCCAATTCGAGTCTCAAGCCATCTATTTCCGCTTCAAGGGTCCGCGTTCGCTTGAACATTTGTACGTAGTTCATTTGCAGTTGCTTCTGATATCTCAGCACTTTGTCCTTTTCCTCCGACCATTTTCGTCTCTCGTTGTTGAATTGCGTTTCTTTAGTTTCCAGTTCGCATTTGAGTCGATCGACGACTGCGTTCGCTGGACAGTTGTCGTTGCAAGGGTCTGGTAGTTCTCCGTTAAGTCTTTGTACTTCAGCGTCTAAAGCGCTATCGTTGGAGGTCCAATATTCGTTCTTGCACTCGTAGATACCCCGCAGAGTTCTCCCACACTCGATACCCTCGTACCCGCTGAGAGAAACATCGGATAGTTCCTGTCTGAGCTCCTTTAGTTCGGTTTTCAATTTGTCTATTTCGTTTTTACTAGTTTCTTTATTCTTGTTCATGTCGGTGACGCTGTTCTTTAGATCGCTTGTCAGTCTATCGACTTCGGATTGCAGTCTTTTGATGGTTCGTTGTTTCTCCTCTGATTCCGCGCGAAGTCTCATTATTTCTGACTCTTTTTTGTCGATAGATTCTCTGAGTTGCCGGCAGTCGGCTTTTAGGGTGAGATACTCGTGGCCTTTAGCGGTTTGCTCGTTCTGTAAATAGAAAATACATATGATTAAATACAAAGTGATTTTGCATAAGTATTTGCTGTGGCTCATATGGTTGGTAATGTATGTCAAAATCGATCAATTAATTATTTGATTGTTTTTATCCTGATTTTAATGGCATTCTATGCAGAAGCGTGATTATTTAGCAATAAGTAGTATTATTTAATATAAATCAATCCATTACATTATCGTAATTATAATATGAAAAGTGCATTCGAAAGTTATATTTATGTACAAACAATTGTGTAAAGAGAGATTAATAAAAGTATCCGCAACAACTTGCACTAGCTGTACTACTTTCAGAGTTATAACCATCTATTACTGATTGTTATCTAAACGCACCATGAACAAATTGTGTTACGATGAGTTAATTTTTTGTAAAATAAATGTAGAGAGTTTGTGAAATCTTTGTTTAGAGTTTGTTATTCTTTTTAGTTTTGTGTTCAATTCTTAAACTTCATAAAAATAGTAAATTGTATCTCCTTCCAAAAAACGTTTAGCAAATTGGATAACCAACGTAAAATAGTACAGAGAACATTTGCTCTCTGACCGATTCCGATATGATTGTCAAAGCTGTCCTGAGTATCTTCCCCAGCTAGCGAGGAGATTTTATTCAGTAACTTCCAAGTTCCAGTCATTACCATAAAGACATCTTCTTCGACATCTTCTAACCTGCGCGTCTTTCAGCTGCGTCTTCAACAGCGCGATCTCCCCAGCTCGGTAACAGAGACTCCACTCGATATCCTGGAACCGTTGCCATAGCAACGCGCGGTCACCACCACACCCTTCAAAAGGTACTGACCTGCGCGTCCTTCAGCTGTGCCTTCAACAGAACGATTGCTGGCAGAGGCTCCACTCGGTGTTTTAGAGCCGTTGCCATAGCAACGCGCGTTCACCACCACACCCTTCAAAAAGTACTGACCTGCGCGTCCTTCAGCTGTGTCTTCAACAGCGCGATCTCCCCAGCGCGCTGACAGAGACTCCACTCAGTGTCCTCGAGCCGTTGCCGTAGCAACGCGCGGTCCCGCCTCACTCTGGCCAGCTCGGCGTCGCGCTCGTCGCGCACGTCGCGTCGGTACGTCTGCAGCATGAGACGCGGCGCGCGCAACCGCACGTCGTGCCCGCGGAGACGGTCTGTTGTACTGGAACTTGGAAGGGAAGTTCCAATTACAATTATTGTCAATATGTTATCGACTAGCTTTCCGCCCGCCGCTTCGCTTGCGTTTTCAAATAAAAACCAGCATAGTTCCCGTTACCGTGGGATTTCCGGGATAAAACCTATCCTATGTTTTAACTTTTAATCCAAAGTAACCTCATAAGGGTGCTAAATTTCATTCTAATCGGTTCAGTAATACTTGCATGAAAGAGTAACAAACATACACACACATCCATCCTCACAAAATTTCGCATTTACTTATAATAATATTACTTGTAGGATAGGATAGGATAACATAGGATACCCTACCCTACCAACGAAGGACTAAATAGTAAATAGTTAGGTAAATGCCAACGTTCAGCAATAAAGAAAGTAAACAGTTGTGTATTGTATTTGAATTGCGATTAAGTGATTGGATCGCATTTAATTTTATCTGCTACTTTTCCGAAATTGTGCATTCAAATCAAAGGAACATAGAACTAGAGCAAGAGCATTCCTTCGTGATTTTTAGTATTAACGAAAACTAGTATTCAGTGTTGTTCATAACAATATAGAATCTTTACGAACGCACTGTAAGAACAACGAAAGAATGCTCTACGCCTGTTTACACTAAAAGAATTTGACATAATGGGAGTAGAATGAGCATTCGCTCGTAAATGCACCGCAAGAAGTGAATTTACAAACTTTTATCTTAATAAGTTTCTACGTCGTTTCATCGTATGTTTGAAAGTTAACAAATCTTGAATCACAGGTCTACGCCTCCAGGATTTCAACAATGGGTTCCTAATCGCCTATTCCCACACATTTAGCTCCCATTTCAGACGACTCCGCAATTTGTTACAGTTGGTTAAATAGATGTACATTCATTACCATGATATATGAGTGCCTGTTTTCTTTGAAGTGGGTTGTGACATAAAGGACGACAAATTTAGAAGCTTCCAGCTTCCTGCACATTGTTGTACTAATTTTAAACACGTGTTAGTAGAGAACTTGCAAGCAAATGTTATTGTTAACGTATAAAGAATTATAAGAAACATCTATTCAAGAAAAAAATAAATAAAAGCATGTTAAATGAAAACTTCTTTTCTAAATAAATTCAATACCTAATAATTATATTTTATTAGTATTTGAAAGTGTTATCAAAACTCGATTCAAGTATCTAGGAATTTCATATTGTGAACCGATTTTTTTTTTCAAAAATGTACTCTAAAATTTATGCTAATTTAATTCTAAGCTTCTTGAAATATATTAAAGTCACGTAAAGAAGTCCTTAGTCAACAGGAAACAAATTTTTCTATGAGTAATGCCATCGTATAATTAATGCAAAACTGCATACTAAATGTCGTTCTTACGTTTGTCATGTTTTTAATTGTCAATGGATCTCGAAATAAATTATTTATTCTTGGCGGGCTAGATAACGATAAGCAATTTTCTACCTAACCCGGTTTTATTGGATAAAATGAAGGTACTTAATCCAAAATATAGGTGTTATCTAGAGTCTAGACCAAATCTGTCATTTGAACTACATTTTATTCCATTTTAAAGATTAATTTTAGACAGACATCGACATTAATACTTAAGCCGTGATAATATCTTAATTATAATGAATGAGGGCGTCTAAAACATAAATTACTTGGAGGTGCAAGATAAGGCTGCGAAATTGATAAATAGCTCGAATTATTTTATTTGTGTCATATTATTTATAGATAATCGTAATGATTCATGTGGATAAATGTGTCATATCTTTTATTAATAGATAATATCATATTAGTCTGTAGACTGTATCTGTCCGGTTCATTTATAAGATAGGTATACACTATACAATCTATATCAAACTAGCGGTCCGCCCCGGCTTCGCCCGTGGTACATATTAACGTTTTCTCTACATAAGAACCATCCTCGTACTTCAAGGAATATAATAAAAAAAGAATTATCGAAATCGGTTCAGCCGTTCTCGAGTTATGGAATTACAACGAAAAGTGGCATTGATTTTTATATATTAGATAAAACAAAACAATTGACATACCTACTTAACACTTCAGAGGATCATTTGCTTAGAGAAATGATTAGCTTACAAATTGTTGCCTTTTTATATAATTTAAGCCGAAACCTATAATACGTTACCGCAGTAACATCGTTATTATATAATAAAATAATTAAATACACAGATAAATTGACCAAAATACCGTACCTATAATCATGCTGGTCCCTCTCAAGTTCAGAAACTCCAGAATCTGCCGGCGACGGCGCTGGGATCGGCTCCTTGCTGTCTGTGCCCAAACCCGAACTGGATTTAGTTCTGGAAAAAAAAGACATTTTTATTGTATTGAGATTTAAAATTGAAAAAATGATTTAAAAAAATCAATAATACATAAATTTTTATGTGGAAACAAATTATAAACAACAAGAAATTAATGGTTAGTATTGAGAATACATACGAAGAAGTGTATGTAAGTTTCAGAATTTTGTTTAATTTCTGGTCTACTAATAGTATTTTCTAAAAGTTCATTACTTTGGTTGGTTCAAAGCGTAATGAGAATACTATAGTTCCTAATGAATCCAAAACATTATGATTAAGTATCCTTTGACTCTTACCAACAACATAATAATAACCAATCTTTAAAAGATCGCATACTCATTATGGCTACTAAAAACCATTGATTGCATCTTGTAAAACGTTAAAGTGTAATTATGACCAATAACATACCAAGACGCGTGAAATGCCAGTATATTATCATCAATTGAACATCGTCAAGTATGTAAGAGTACTCATTAACCACAGTATAAATATTATACTGCAGTTAACTTTGATGGTGGCCTTAAATATTGAATGGGCTTATTCAGAGCGTAGCAACAATTTGCCAAACATTACGCATCTGACAAACGTAAAGCATGAGTTATATTGCAAGCTATGATATTGAAGGCTATATTCCCCTTATTGAATGTTTGATACAATGCTATTTTAGCAATAATAATTTATCTAAGTTATGTGCAATGTACTTGTTTTGTATGTTTAGGTTTTACTATAGGTTTAATAGTTTGGTAAATATTTTATTTGCAGTAGTTATACATAGTTTATTACTTCAATATTTTCGAATATTATGTAGTTACTTACTTGCGTGGTTTTACAATTTTGATTTCATTCTAAGCGTTAATTCCATTTATTACAACACATAAACATGTATGTAAATCTAGCTTTAAGTATATAAATAATACTTTACATAAATTAAGATTTAATAATATTGAAGCTTTATCGATTATATGGCCATAGCGCGTCATCCACGGTATACCACAAGCTTAACGGAAAGTTGCATACACACTACACGTCTCGCTCATGAATCGTTACGTGCATATATTCCCCTTATCTCCACTACGATTGTAAATTGTACAGACCCCGCAATTGCCGTAAAACGGTAAAGGTTCTTAAAGTATTTTATTAGTTCTTAGTCGGTATCTTTTGAAATCCGTTTAAAACGATCGTAAAATTTCAGCGAGGTGTTCCGAATTACTGTTTGAGTGATATTTTGTTACTTTTCAATTATATTGGGCACTTTTTTATGTAATTTTATTGGAGTGGGTCAGATGGTGTTCGATATGAGGCATAAAAATTGTTTGAGGTGAAAAATATGTGCGTACATTATTTTACACTACTGTGTAAAAAAATATAACTTTACTAAGCAACTGCAAAAAGATTTATCCTGCAATAATTTGTCTTACTGTTCTATGTTAATTACATTAGCTCTTTATACGCATACATCACAGTATATAATATTATGTATATCATTCAACATTTATGTTTGAATGGAATATGCTAATCATACCTAAACAAACTGAGAGGACTGTAACTAAATTTGGTATGCAGAATGCAGATAGAGCATAAACTTAGACTACATAATACAATACATTCTAGTCTATTACACGTGCGAAATTAAATATATTAAAATATTTCTACAAAACACATCATTTATGAATGATCGCAGACTATCTTATTAAATTCGACTGATATTCGCATAAATTAACTAGAAATACACGAAAATAAACAAATTTAACGCGTCATTAGTTTTATAAATACATGTTTAACATAAGTAAGAGTAATATAAATCATGACATATTATGATCTGATTTGCCTAATGAGGATTGCGTGTTATAATCATATTAATTAGGAAAATTAAAACCAAAGAGATATTGAATAACATTGATGTGAGATTATGCAAGAAACTGAATGCAATGAGGTTAATTAAAACATAATAATATGTGTGTATATTTAAACATCTTCAAGAATCTACTGCTTTATTTATTACGTATATATTTAACTCCATTTACATGTAAGTTCATCCCATTTTGTATATTTATAGCGTCTTTTAACTTTTTATCTGACTTCAAAGAAGTTTTATGACACAATGTTATTTAATATGTAATAGAAGATGTCATCATGTCATTGAACAAAATGAGGGGCGCAAAACTATTATAAAAAATCGTACACCTCTACAACTTACATAATATAATCATCTAGATTTATCAACACACAGCGAGATAATTTTACTTTTTATCGAATATAAGATGAAAATATATTTAAAGCACACCATAGCCCGTTGTGTTTCGCTCGACAGCCCGTCCGCGTCGTGGTCCGGCGGCGAAGCGTGGCGAAGGCGTTGCGACTTCACGACTCACGTATCAATGCGATCTTTGTTCTACGTAAGATGCTATGCGCTCACGTGATGCTTGTAACTAAGGTATTGTTTAGTTTGTCTAATCAGTTTATAGTGAATATATATAGTATACCATTTAATTTTTATAGTGAATAATTTTATTTACAAGCGCAGCTTTCATGTTCAAAGTACCTAGGATTGTTTCTTAGGTTTGGTCAATATTCTCGTTTTTTAGCTATGAATGTAAAAATATCGAGGATGAAATCCAAAATGTCCCTTTCTTGTATACTATTACTTACGATTAATCTCTTATGGCCATTCCAGGATAACCAGACAAGATCTATACAAACAAAATATTCGACACAGTAAATATTCGTAGAACCAATAAGCAACTTACAAATTAATATCCTCATGAATTAAACACGGCATAATTAGGTACACTGCCTTGCATTCAATGTAACAACTTCCTCAGCTATTATCGCGAAGAATAGAATAGTCATATCGATTTCGTCACGTCATTGTAAAGCTTTCGTAACTTTGGATTGTGTCTATACCCAATTAAGATGCATACATCCTTAAGGCCATGTTTTCAAAGGAGTAAACTATAAAGTTTACATTCTGCAGATACTCATATTTGAATGCAGGAAGATTGTTTTCATAGATGGGTTAGGTTTTTTGCTCTTTCTAAACTTTACAAATATTTTTTATATGTAGTGAGAAATTATGGCCCTGACATGGGTAGAGCCATGGTAGAGCACACTGCGAAAACGTTAACTTGTATTTATTATAATATGGATTGGAATTAGGTATGTATTGTAATAAATTTGTTTGAAAATAACAGTCAGAATTACGGAATACCATATTCCATAGTAACGGTTTATAGACCAACTAGCAAGGCCTTTGTAGTTTATATTTTAGTATTTAGGTTATACGTCCGCTTGTACGTCCCTAAATTAGGATACGCTGCTTATTCAATAATAAAGATTGATATAATATACCAATAAATAAGATTACATATTACCTACCATTAAAAACATTTGCCAGTCGTTAATTGACCAAGCAATTTATTACTAACTAGCTTCCGCCCGCGACTCCGTCCGCGCGGATGTCGGTCTTCGCGTGGATGGTTTATTTCTCCATTTTGAGTAGGTACTGACAATAAAATCTTATAAATATCTATTGGACCCAATTCCCAAATACGGCTAGGCCTAAGTATAATAATACGCAACGTGTGTTCGCGGTTCTACGGAACAACGTCTAAGGATAAAACTGAAAAATTAAGATTATTTTTTTTCTACGTAATTTTCCAGGATAAAAAGTATCCTATTTTACGCCCAGGATAATAAGGTATAATTATACCAAGTTTCATCGAAATCGAACCGCTAGTTTTCACGTGATGCCTTCACATACAGACAGACAGACAGACAGACAGACAGACAGACAGACAGACAGATAGACAGACAGACAGACAAAAATTTTTTTAATCACATATTTGGGTTTGGTATCGATCCAGTAACACCCCCTGCTATTTATTTTTTCAATATTTTCAATGTACAGAATTGACCCTTCTACAGATTTATTATATGTATAGATACTATCCCCTACCTATTTATTTCTCAGTAAAATTATTGTTCGCGGAATTTATAGGTACTAAACATATAATAAGGTAAGGTTTTTTTAACCAACCTATATGGACACCAGCTCTGTACCTACATTATTAATAAAATTGTATGTTTGGCTTAAAAACAATAATCCATTGAAAAGACAAAATCTATTGAATGCCCTACGATAGTATAATTATTCAAGTATTGTCTAACTGCGAGTTACAAAGGCCTGCTGGGATGAGCCGGAACTGCGCGCCAATGCGTCTCATTTGCAAGTCTCTAAGGGCTTGCCCACCTTACACTATTGACTATTTACCCATATGGATATATAGAACAGTTATTTAAAGAGATCTATTAATAGCAAATAAATGTGATGATTGAAATGTGCCTATGTAGATATAGGTATTGCAATTTAGATACTTACATTGGAATTTTTATTTATTTTACTTCAGTTTACTTTTTTTTGGAAACCCGCGGTTAAGTCGAATGACAAATTATTTTATGGCAATAATGTTTAAGTGAATTTGTATGATTATAATGCATACTTTAGGTATAATATTTCGGATAATTATATATATTAAACTACAAGGTAAAATTGGTGCTACACAACAAGGTAGAAGTTTTACTAATAACTGAAAAATAAAAGACAGTATCATCCATAAAACTTCAAACTTTATTGACCTCTTAAACGATAACCATTAATTAATTTATACATAATTTTAATTGTAGTGAAGCCTTAACCGTCTAACGATCAACAAATTTGTTAACACTATTTCGCAACAATCTAACAATTATGTTTGTTTATCCTTCACATTATAGCTATATTATACGGATTTTGAAACACAATGCTAGAAACCGCAAATAGATACTAATTGGCATCTTATCTTGATTTTTATGTTACCTTTATTTTATTTGTTTTAACAGGAAGGTGTCAAAATGTTATAAAATTAAATGAGTTTTGTAATGAGTTTCGTTCAATACATTCAAGAGTTACCTTTTATGCACCATAAATTATGTAGAGTTATTTTTTTAAGTATTACTTAATTCTTTTAAACATTCATTACACTACAAAAGTAGGTACATTCAATAATAATAATTGTGCTACTTACTATAAGCTCTACCTGAATTAAGATTCGAGGTTTCCAGGCAAGAATATCTGTGTGTGTGTGTGTGTGTGTGTGTGTGTGTAATGTTGTGTCTCAAAACAAATTCATAACAATCTATTTAAACTCGGTTATAACATGAAAGACAAACGAATAATCGTGTTGGAAAACAAGCATACATATGTATATTTTCATTCATTATACTAATAAAGTCATTTCTAAAGGGAAATTTCTTGTAATTAATGCAATAATTGATTTATTGACGATATACATATTATGATTTTATAAAGAAATAAAACATTGTCGTCCTGTTAAAAATCATAATTTATATGCGATAAATTCAATTTTTGACGTCAATTAAATTTAAAAAATATTGGTCAAAGTGTAATGAATCGTTTTTACACGATTGATTTTGTATTGTAATTTGTAATACATGTGTTGTGAATTCAATGCGTGCTTCGGCAGGAATATGTTAAATTAAATATTAGGGAAGCTCCCACAGTTCCTACACCCTCACACGAGATCGGGATCAATATTATACAACTCCGTTTCACTCTCTTACACTTTATACACTCTTATTATTCATCTTTAGTTATTAAATATCATTATCACTTAGATATCATGAAAAATAATTATAAAAATATATCTTCTCTATAATATTATCTTCTCTATATATTCAATTCATTAGTTAAGATTTCAAAATATTTATATGTGAGCGTTTACGAATCTATATTTAGGTAAATTTATTTTTCACCTATATCCCCTAATTCTTGTCATATAAATAGAAATGCTGTTTGCATCGACACCAAAAATAGCACCACACGTATAAAAAGTAATGCACAACACATTTTGACCAAATTAGGCAATAACAGTTGCAGAATAATTCGTGACTTTAAACACTGAGATAACTTGAATTAAAATGCATAAAAGTAGTGAGGATTTCCGAGTATGGTCCGTTTGATAAATACTTTGTGCGTGAATCATACGCATGCCTCCGATATGAACTTTGGTTCAGTGACATCATTGTATTTTATCTCTTATCTTCGCCTATTATATTATTATATTTTACAGAGTTACTGAACCGAATTGTAATTGAGGTCGAAGCCTTCAGCTTGATTATAAGTTTTTTTTACAATTGGCTAAAAGGTCGTTTAAAAATACGATGTTAGAGAATAGATTACATATTTATTATTGAAAAAGAAAGTGTTATAGAATCCCTATTCTATTCCCTAATAGGGTAGTTTGTTAATTGAAAAAATAATTGAAATTCGAACTGCACAGATTCTATGAAATAAATAAACATGTAAAGTATGACCTCTGTATTATCCATGTAGATTAAGGAATGTTATTTGTATTCAAGTCATTCTTTGGACAAGAAATTTCGACTCACATTTTAAGGTATACAATGTACAAGGGTCTATGTAAAGCTAATAGATATTAAATCTAACTAGTATTGAAATGTAGACATTAATAAACCCCGCCTATTTGGGGAACTCTACTAAAATTTTGGACACAGGATTTTTACTAACGATAGAAGGACGAATACCAACATAGAGCTTTTCAGAAGTACCTATTAAAAGTTAACTAAAACACACATTTACATACACACATTTCGGTAGTCTCCGTATGAGCTTTATTTACTACTATTTTAAACTCTAGATCTTAGATCTTCTGACTTAAATTCAAATACCTCACCTATGCATTACGCCGTACATTAATTCCATTAAGAGCACATCACACCATCACTTTCACTAACAGAACAACAATAAAGCGAAATAAATAAATAAATATAAACACGCGCGCCGTAAGCCCGATGCGCGGTGTGAATGCAGCGCGTGCTCTACCGGGCCGATACAATGACGCTCCATTACGAATTTATTGTTTAAAAATAGCAATTTAAATGATTGTTTACATGGTAAAATAGCAAAAGCGGTACTTAAACGGTGTATGTGACAAACATGCAAAAAATACTGTAAATATTACATTAAATCGTTTGTGTTTGAATATGAATTTAAATGGTTTAATTGCTATATCTATACATATAATAAATCTGTAGAAGGGTCAATTCTGTACTTTGAAAATATTGAAAAAATAAATAGCAGGGGGTGTTACTGGACCGATACCAAGCCAAAATATGTGATTAAAAAAATTATTGTCTGTCTGTCTGTATGTTCAGGCATCACGTGAAAACTAACGGTTCGATTTAGATGAAACTTGGTATAATTATACCTTATTATCCTGGGCATAAAATAGGATACTTTTTATCCCGGAAAATACGTAGAAAAAAAATCTTAATTTTTCCGCGCGGACGGAGTCGCCGGCGGAAGCTAGTTATGAATAAATATAATTCTCAATTCGAAAGGCACCGAGTTTCCATTAAATTATAAGTTAACGACAATCTGTCGCAGACTATCTTGTTTTGCGAAGTATTAAAATTAGTATTCAACGACTTAATTACGTGCGAGATTTATGAATATTCATTAATTTCTCGAGTAAAATCTTAATTGTGCATTCTTGTTTGTGATTGCTTTTTTATCAACCCTTTCATCTTAAACTACATAATATTATTAATCTTTTTTGGGATATACGTATAAATATTCTTGTCGAAAGTCTATTGACACAAATGACAAAACTCAAACTAGTACGCGTATTGTAGAGTGTGTGTGCGTCTATAGGTAGAGTTTTTAAGTAAAGAGTTTACCAATCCATAGCAATATATTCCAACATATTTGTACCCACAAAAATATCTACGCAAATTTTATTTTAGTCAATAAAAGCAGCATTTTATGACCACCAGCGCCCATTCACGAGAATGGCAGGCCAAACATCACGCGAGGGGTTCCTTAATAAGTTTAATTACCAAGCTAATAGACGCAGCCGTGAGTCATTGACTTTTTAAAATTGTCTCATTCTCCCTGAGAACCAATTTGATATTAATTTGTCAAGTACATTTGGAAGAGGATGTTAGATTAGAAAAAAGCTTTATGCTAACAGATATATCATAATGAGCTTTTATTGGGTGTAGATAAAGTCACTTTAGCTAAAAATGCTGTTATTATATTTTTTTACTTATTCTGAATATAGTTATGTGGAAAAAAAAAGTCATTATAATTTTTTACCATACCAGTTTAGCTTTTTTTATCACTATTATAATTTAGGTCTAGTCATATTTATATATTCAGAATATTACTAAATCATCTGAGACTTTGCGGATTCAGAATTCCGCAATATAATATAACAACTAAGTACAGAGGCGGCCAGATCATTGTGAAATAACGCATCAAAAACTAATTTGGGTAGTGTGTAGGTTATGTGATTATCTTTTTTAATAATAAGAAGATAAAAAATAGCATTAAAATCCATTAAGAACAAGGTCTGTACAGTAATTATATAATTTTCACGCTCTTGGGTATGAACACATTTTAACGCACCAAAAAGAGCATAATAAAGGGAGGATTTCGTAAAATTTTCTTTAGAGTAGAGGCTGAATAGCTGCGCCATTGAAATTAAATTAGCATACCATACTGACAAAGTAAATGGAGAAAAACATAAATGGAATACTTATTCGAATTTTTGGTAAAAAAATCTCTCATTTTCAATACATATATATTAACACAGTAATATACCTACTTGCTTTAATTATTTATGTGAGTACAGAGGTACTAAAGTCAATTTTACTTGTTTTATTTCAACTTAATGTGACGTTAGCCTTAAAGACATATTTAAATATAGGCCTACAGTTACGTAATTACCATTATTTATCGTGTTTAATGTTAAAACTACAATGTGTGGGAAAGCTGGCAAATTAACATAATATACATTATTTTATTTATATGAATCGCACTAAAGTCTTTTAAATGTTTAAAACAAATGGGTTAACATTTTAGAATTTTTCAACCACCAAAAATTGAACAGTTAAAATATGTAATGTAATAGAATAAAATAGAAAGTACTCTAATATGAGCTTCTATTTTTTAATTTCTTAATATCTATCTCTTCTTTTAGCTAAATCTATTCTGTATCTGGGATACATTTCTATCATTAACTTGGTGAACCACGAAGGCATTAATTACCCAGAAATCAGGTAACTACTAAGGTACTAAATGTATGTAAATCATGGCGCAAAGAACACCTGTAAAGTCAATGATTGTAAATGCGAGACACCGTTTACAATTCGTATGTAAATCAGTAAATACAAATATAAAATTCCGATGATTCAAACATTCGATATTCCTATAATCATTACCATTCTAGAGTATAAAATCACTGACCTATTGTTATTCAGCAATTGTTTACTGAAGACAATACGTACATTAATAACAAAGGGAGTTCAGTTTGTTGTTATTTACTTTAAGAGCTGTCGAATTCTATAGGTCAGTATAATTTTCAAACTCATAGAGCTGATTTTAAGGTAATATCGTTTATATTATTGCTCTTAATAAGCACTGGTAGTTACCATTGATAGATATATTTTGACTACCTTCATCTATTAAACGATTCAATCGATAATTATGACACTTATTAACTACATAAGTATAAACTATAACTTAAGGCTTAAACTATATAAATTTGTTTTAATTTAATAATTAAAAAACGGCATATTATTTGACTACCCAAATATGCCGCTAACTATTTACTAACTAAACTATTTACTGGATACGTAATTACTATTCCAATTCCCAGTAACCCACTGGATGTAGAACGAAGGAATGCCAGTGTAAACGACAGACATGTCTACATTTATTTGTATTTGATTGTCGCGTTTTTGAGTACGCGGTAGTTAGATGTCAGGGTCACAAGCGGAGAGATTTAGTTAATTTAGTTATTATATTAAGTTATTTATTAATTTAGTTCACATGAATTACAAAAACGACAAAAAATATTGAAAAATATTAAACTAGTCTCTATCAAGATTTATGAAACAGACACCACACAAGCCATAAAACCTTATTTTTATCGTCACAGATTATAATTAAGAAAGCAAACCCCATCTAACGAGATACATTACGGCCCTGCAAATTGCACTGCACAATATTTTTAGCGGTAATTGCCGTGATCCGCCATATTTATCTTATAATTAATGATATTGCTGATGAGGCTGAGTCGACAAGAGCTTAACCGTGTACCATCGGTTGGTTTGTTAGATTAATGATTAGTAACGGGTAATTAATGGTTAATTACTTGTAGGCGCGATAGATCTTATTTCTGCTTCGTAATTGCAAGGACGAGGCCAATTGGAAATGATAGTTAAAACGTTAATGTTCGATTGCACGGCACTTTATTGTTCTATATATATATCAATCGTGATTTACTTAGACACTCTACAAATATATATATATGTCGAAAATATACCAATTATACGAATACATGTTTCCAATATAAAATAATTTGACAAAGTTTAACGATTTGTCTCACAATTTATACACCAATTTTTTATCCTGTATAATTCACCAATTGATAGTTCCTCTACGTCTACAATGTCTCTACATTAAATTTTGCAGTACTTTATGAAAAAGAATATATCTACCTAAATTTTTACTTCTACTACACACAAAAACACATAAAAAGTTTGTATTCAAAATTCTAAAACAAAATACTTACACTATAGCGGAGTGGTGTCGCTGATGCAAGGGCGCGAGCGGCGCGGGCGGCAGAGCGGACAGCGACGCGGGCTGTGGAGACCCGCACCAACGCGCCTCGCGAACATCCGACGAACCTGGATTATTCATTTATTATTAAAATGTAACTGGATATGTAATATGCCACAGATTAATAGGCCAACGACAACGACCATTGTTATGTATATAAAATAAACATCAAGAGAATTCACGATTATTATTTGAAATAAAATTTAAATTAAATCTATGTATCTGTTTTTAAGAAGGTCAAAATCGAGTATAAAGGAATCAGTTACATACAACATAACATACATGTGAAGCTAAAAAAAGTGTGTTATAAACTTATAAATATTATGTCTTAACTAAAAAAAGCATTTTAATAAAGGCCTAGTTTATAACCTGTAAACCAATAAATAAATATTTAAAGCAATGTAATAACGCGTTTAATTACTTTCGTTCATTATGAAACATTTCAGGAAAATTTTAATCTAAGTTCTAAACTTAGATTAAAACTTATTATGTGTTACGAGTTTATGTTGGTGAAATTCAATACAAAAGATGGAACAAAAATTGATAACTGGATGAGATTAGAGTTAGTTAGATTAGTATTATAAAGTTTTCATTAATCCTTAAAACTACTTACTACCATATAAAGTCATAAGCGACGGCGGTCGGCTGGCCAGCACCGGAGTGGAGCCATATCGCTCTCCGCCCGCAGAGAGGCGCCCGCCCAGCGGCTTGAAGGCTATTGGCCGAATCACCGATTTGCCCTGGAAATAAATATGAAGAAAATTTAGATAATTAAAAATAAGGAGTATAAGTATAATAGTAATAATTTTCAAAAATCAAACTCAAAATTTCTTTATTTTTGTAAACAAGTTTACAAGTCGTTATTGGTTTTAATATATACATATTTTCAACTAGCGGAAAATTTAAATATGTAGAGTCATCGGATATAAAGTTACAACTGAGTTTAACAGCTTAATAAATGTGCTATGTGTATACTTAAATTTTTCATACCAAATTAAAACCCAAGAACATTTGCCAAGACTTAATTATAACCATAACAATACACAAAAACTTCGTCACGGAGCACAAACCCCTAATGCGATGTAAATAGACTAAACTCTACCCGCGTCGCGCATGCCCCTGCGCACTATACAACAATTTATCTATTCATCAAGCGTGACCAATTCAGAAACGTACATACATAATGCACGCCTTTAATTATAGACCCTCGCGATCGTCTGGATTTCAAAGGATACGTATCGATTTGATTTGCACATTTTCATTGCTTATTTGATATTTCACTTCCTACCTCTTTGTATGTCTATTACGAACTTATGGTCGAAAGAAAGTTTGTTTTTTGGTTAAGGATCTTTTACAATTTCCTTGGAAAATAAAACTTTAATAAAGATAAGCAGAATGCTGCAATAGATCTTTTAGTTAGTAATTCATAGCTATTAATTAAGTATGTAAGATACCTATTTTCATTTTCTTGGCAGTTACGTAAATTTTCATATCGTATCTATGCAAGTGATATTTAAATGTTTTCTCATTTAATTACTACATTTCAACACTTCATAAAATTACCTAATGGAACAGATAGTAAAAAGAAAACCGCTTATTTTAATATCTTATTGCACGGTAATTTTCTTAAAGTCGATTATAAGGAAAAGTCTATTGGCGACACTCAGACGCTTTACTATTGCACCATTACGATTCTAAACTTTTCAATTCATGCTGCGCTTAATAGCTATTATTATTTAATCTATAGAAATGTAAAACTAATTTAATTATAAAGTTCAAGCAGTGAAAGTATATTCAATTCTAAACAATCCACGATCTAGATTACGTAAATATAAAAGTTTTCGTATCCGACACGGTGGATGTAGTTTAATATCGTTTATAATATTTATCTCATTTAGTACTGCACGGATTTGACATTTCGTATGGTCCGGGAGCCAGAAGCAGATTTTATGACCAAGTTCCTCTCAAGCGGTAATTAGTAAAATGCATCTAAGTATAGTATTATGAAGCCTCGTGAACGTCAGCTGGAGCTCGGTTGGGGGGGTGAGCGGTTGTAGCCTCCCACGCACGTAAGAAAAAAAAGTATATTCATTCATTTCCTCTCAGCTAAAAATTTGTCAAATTGTAGCTAACCCAATATCTCAACGAAAAATAATAATCAGCTGGTTACAGCATGGTGTATTATACGTCAGCTGGTGTCTCGAATATAATGAGACATTAACAAAATCATCGAGATACGTTTCTTCCATCAACATAAGTCCCCGTAAAAGATAAGTAATAACTTTATTAATTATATATTATACTATTATTTTTTTAATAATTATAGTTAACTAATGTTTTTAGTGGGTTATTTCATATTTGTTACACTTTTAGGTAGTTATGTGAATTTGATGATATGATAGTTATTTTTAAATGCAGTTTATAATATTTGTAAAAACATGGTTACCGATGTGGCTGAATGTACATAGTACCCCGATCATGCGCACAACTAACCACCTCCAAGTACCTTATCTAGTCTATATTATGCTAGCGTGTGTTGCTTGAATTTTTAAAAATAACGATAATAATTAAAGATACGTCATTTCATCTCAGATGAAAATTTGTGAGCTGATTGTCAATATACTGATGCGATCAATAAAAAAAATCAGCTATCAATAATTCGAGGAAAACCTAGTCAGTTGATGCATATAAATTGGCAATAGATGCTTCTGTCTAACTCCTATGTAATAACTTTCAAAGTATCAGCTGACGGTTTTTCCACCAAGATAGAGCCAGCTGACCTATATATTTATACACAGTTACATATAAGCTATCATCAGGTAAATTTTTGTTTGAGAGGAAATCACGGAAAATAATTTTATTTTTTTCATGTTCGAGACACCAGCTGACGTATAATACACCAGGTTGTAACCAGCTGATTATTTTTTTTCGTTGAGATATTGGGTTAGCTACAATTTGACAAATTTTTAGCTGAGAGGAAATGAATGAATGTATTTTTTTTCCTACGTGCGTGGGAGGCTACAACCGCTCACCCCCCCAACCGAGCGCCAGCTGACATTCACGAGGCTTTATAATACTATACTCTGATGCGTCTGACGAATTATCTCTTGAGAGGAAATAATTAACCAAATTTGTACCTGGCTCCCTAACCAGTAGGACGCAACTGACGCAATGAAGTATCGTGACAAAGGTTATTTTACGACAAAGCGTCGGGATGGGGGTGCCCGGTGCAGTTACTTTGAAAATTTGACCAATAACACTTTACACCGTATAAACAATGAATTTACACTTTCAGTTTAATATTTTTCATTATCTTGATTCTGGCAGAAGTTATGCTTAAGGTTACATTGATTTTGTCCTAAGTTCTTAAATTCTGAAAATAACGAATTTACGTGGAGTTTTTACGTATCTACCTGATCTATAATATCGTTACATCATGATACAGTACACTTATTTAGTTATAGTTTGATGTTATCAAATCATGACCCGTTTATAAACATAGCCTGATAAGGACATCAAAGGTGTGTGTGACACCTGGATAGTGGTTACCTTCCCCGACTTATTTGTCAAAGCAAACTTTACTATCAAGTCTATATATAGATACTATACAAGTTACGGTAGATAGGGGAAGGGACTCATCCTTCAAGCATATCTGCTACAAATATTTGTAAACCTTTTTGTATGGGAATCAATTTTAGTTATTGTTTGAACACTCTCGAACAATGCAACCTTTTTCTTATAAAATGTGTTTTGGATATCTTATACTACTTGACTGGGGATAATTGAAATATTAACATACATATTTATTTTATATCTTAAAATTAGTAACAGAACAAAGAACATAGAGAATCAAACTATTGCGCATAAATATCGTAAATTGCGATAAACTGGTGGTTTTCTTCATATTTACAAAATCGTGTCCAGGTGGTAGTAATGAACGGTTTTAAATCTTCTCCAGTAGTTGTAACATCTGGTATTCCGCAAGGATCTATTCTCGGCCCTTTGCTCTTCACTATATTTATTAATGATATCTCCAGTTGCTTTAAACACTCAAAATTTCTATTATATGCCGACGACTTAAAAATATATTCATCCATATCAAATAAAAATGACATTCGTCTTATACAAGATGACCTTGATAGGTTTAGCGAATACTGCAAACACAATAAGCTATACCTATCTTACAATAAATGCAAACATGTCCGTTTTACTAAAAATATAAATATTATTCCATCAAAATTTAAACTAGGAGAACACATTCTTGATACCGATTCGACTATTCGTGATTTAGGCGTCTATCTTGATGCTAAACTCACAATGGACGTACATATTGACTACATATTAAAGAAAGCTTACCGTATGTTAGGTTTCATCACTCGAATTACTAAGAATTTCAGACGAAAGGACACATTTATTTGCCTCTACCAATCATTAGTTAGATCACACCTCGATTATGTATCTCCTATATGGAATCCATTTTATAATTGCTATGTAAATAAATTGGAAATGATACAGAAGAAGTTTCTGCGCACACTTAACTATCGCTTATGCTCTCCCAAATGCTCATACAACCAACTCTTAGAAAAATATAACATGATGTCCTTGACTAACAGACGTTCAGTAACTGATGCTGTCACTTTAAGAAGCATTTGCGTGGGTGAAATTGATTCTTCGAACTTACTAGCCGACTTGTCCTTTCGTGTGCCTTCGCGACCAACTCATTCGAAATGTCTTTTCCATTTACAACATACCAGAACCAACGCAGGACAACGCGCGCCACTTCACAGAATGTGTGTCTTACACAATGACAAACTGAATGAAATAGATATGTTTTCATGCTCCCGATATAGTTTCAAATGTACAATTAGCCAATTATATGTATAATTTTTCTAACGTTCGATAATGTACATGCTTAGTTAATGCTTTCCCTTAGTTTAATATTTCAGAAATCTGTGTTAGTTTTAAGTATTTGGCTCCCTTGCAACAGATACCTATCAATTATTGTACAAGTGAGTTTTTTTTTCTTTTACTTTTTCTATTTATGTTCACTGTGAGACGTAGAGGAAACAATTGTTAATGTTACCATTGTATGTCATTAATTTATATATTACACGGGTTTAATTGTTTCTGTAAGATCTCCAAATAAATAAATAAATAAATAAATAAATAACTGAGCACAAATAGATAAATTTGTCAATACAATCGATATCTATTTGCTAAATCTGCAAGAATTTTATAAACGCTTAACTATAATGGAGATTGAGTCACGTCAAAATATCGACTCGAAATTATGCAAATTATACCGTTATGCAAATCTTGATCAGTTACTGATCTTGCAATACTTTTCGTTTACTGTTGCAATGGAGCGATTAGATATTTAAAACTAAAAAAGTATTGAAATCTGAAATTTAATCCATAGTCTCTATATTCTAGTGATCTACATGTTGAAATTTATTATTCCCTGCATCCTAACACCTTAGTCATTAATTGTCGCATTGTAAATGGAAGGAACGTGCAGATTTGTAGGTTATCCGTGACAATGTTTTGCCTACTTTCGGTCTAGCTACGTTTGTAAACCAGAGACGATAGCGTTCAACATAAATCGAATAACCTTAAAATTAATATTTTGAAATAAGCAAGGAAGGAATTTTATAGTTAAAATTTAAAAGTAAGTATTTTTTATAAATTAGCCTCTAGCTCATTTGAATCCAGAGAGTATAATATTTTGTCATATGCCGCCCTTGTTAGCAAAAATAAAAATAAACTTCTACACTATTTAATAAATAAAAGCACAGGCTGTTATCATCAAGTGTTGCAATATTATCTCCAACCATAACAGCAATCTATCGTTACAATTATGTAATTTACTAACCATGAAGAATAACGGTTCCAACTTCAAACAGCACCTTGGCTATTCACTGCGGCCCATATCATTTCTATCAACCATACTCCTATCAGATCGTGTAAGTAGGTGCATAGTCGTTTTTAATCAATTTAATTAAACGCAGTGCAATAAATGTTTATCAGCTGATGTTTATCATGTAATTGAAATAAATATACTTAATGGTTATGGATGCGTAGTACACAAGCGCCCATTTCATGTTTGCAATTTATTTAATGTATTCCCAATCGATATGTGATTAGTTTAGTATACTATAGAAAATAGAGCTGTCAGAAATAGATCTAAAGTAATAAATTACAATCAAATTCCAATTTTCCTATAGTTTTCCTTTACAAGTAATATCAAGAGTCGACACAGGAGAGCCGTGTATTTTCTAGAAAATAAAACAACGCAAAATCGACGATGCTTTTTATTTCTTCTAAAAGATACATAAAGTTAAGTACAGTACTACCCTTCAGGCTAAAATTGCTTTCCGCAGCGTAGAATTACTTGTAATGAACAGGTCTAGAGATGGGTCCGGAGATAACTCATTCCCTATTGAAAGTGTTAGAAGCGATGTAATCATGGCCTCCTAGACTTATTCAGCACGAGTAAGGATTTCGTCTATTTTTTTCCTTTCTTACTTATAATGTTAAACAGCCATAATGCCTGTTAAAACACCGATAAAAAATGTTTTCGAAATCTATTTTGGCCCTATAAGCAAATTTAAGACCATGTTACTTATAATATTATTCCAAAATATACACCGTTATAACTTTAAATAATATTAAATTATTATTATTACTTGGTGATATCTAGTCATCATTATGTGTAAATCTCGATAAGTTATTCTTGAATTTCTGAGATTTCCATTCGAACAGTAACAAAATCTGCATTGTGTATGCATTGATGTTAGGAGGATAAGCTGTCAATGCCTCCGGCTACGAGAAAAGCTCGTGAAAGGCTTTCCTTAGTGACGGGAAAGTCAGGTTATCGACATCGATAAATGACTCGCAAATAAATGGGTTCAAGTTTTTATAGAGCGGATGTCGGCCATGCTGTACGCGAAAGGTATACACCGTTAAATATTTTTAAAATAGACCCATTTATGTCAAACAAATAAATACATATCTATAACTTTATCATGTTCATCATTATCATAAATACATATTAAAATAAAATAAATTAGAGGCTGGTAAATTAATCTTTGCATTTGTTACAGGTAGCTGTTTAATTCATGGCATTTGATTTATTCTTTCAAAGATTGAACTACGCAGATCACGTTATTCAGGCCAGACTATAGATTGAACGAGTGACTAATTATATCATAGCATCGTTAGCACATCACTAACACTCCTTAGAATACAGAGTTGTGGTCGACCCACATCAGGCACGCTGGGTGGCTTCCCATGATTTATTACACGTTCATACAGAATCACCGTTGTTGCTATTATATGCTATTACCTCTTACCTGTTTCCTTTGATACGCTACACTTCATCAGCTATAGGAGTTTGACCTTTCTCCCCCTAATCATAATGATTATATGCAAATTGCTTTCCAATGAATAGGGAACGTATTTATTGCTTTATTAGTTTATTTTATAGTCTCACATCGAGTCATCTAATTTTGTATACAAGTTTGTAGCTCAATAATCAAATGAAGCCAAACAACTTCTCTTGGAATGGGCTCGCAGCTAAATTCAATTGGATTATTTAATAATCATTAGATTGTATATTGGAACGGGAATGCTTAAATATTGATGTTTCTATAACTGTTCATGTTATACATAGAGGTTCCTTTTATTTCAATATACATTTACGTAATATTGTGAAACATTTACACTTAAATAAAACCTTTCCCTAATTATTTTCTCCACTTTGTAAATGTCGTGTTTGATAAACGTTTTCAGTCTGTTCACAAAGGGTGTAAAATATATTATGTCACCATTCAATAGCCCGAGGTGTTGGCCACAGAATATGTCTCTTATTCCATTTATAGCAAGGATTTATACGTTGAAGAAAGTTAACGTTATCATATTACTTGTAGTAGATAGGGAGGCGAGGTAGCTAAATGGCGTAATTAAACGGCGCCGTCGAGACTTATCAAAATCGATAGATAAAATAATTTCGAAAAGAAAAGCTTCTATGGTAAAAACCATTTTAGCGGTGGGTTTGGCGTGTACGGATTTTCAAAAATGTAAAAAAAAATAGTTACTTGGGCATTCTCGAGCGCGTCAGATATTCATACTACGTATGCCCCAAGTGCCTTTGATAACAACGGTATACTAATCTGCCGGTTTGCATGGTGGGGCTAGGCATATTAATTCGTCAAAAATGCACAAAAAAAAAATTTACTCGAGCGCGTCAGATTTTCGGAAGGGGTGTTAAGTAGGCCCCAAGGAAGCTCCCCTTAAAAAAACTGACGATTTCGGCGTGACGATAAGTTACGATGAATTTTTGAAAATGCAGAAAAAAAAAGTCCTTTTGAAATACTCGAGCGCGTCAGATTTTCATAGGGGAGGTTTATCTCGGTCTCCTGAAAGCATATTTTCTTAATCTGACAAAAATGTTGGTGGGTTCTCTTAATCTGACCGAAAAAGGTTTGAGAGTTTCTTTTTTTTAATCATCGTTATTTCATATCAATTTTTCTTAACACCCTCAGTTTTCGAGATATACTCAAAAAACCGGGAGTTTGAGTTTTTATGATGCTTCAAGTCAAAAAGTTTTAACTTTGGACAAAAATGTAAAGAGACCTTTTTTGTGTATAATAAAATTACCTTTTTTGTTTATTCAAACTTTTTTTTTTTTTGTAAAATGTATCGTTCGCGACTTATATACTGCAACGCGTTTTTCGGAAGACGAAATGGCTCCTCCAGACTTCCGGTCACGCGGAAACCGGCAGATTTTGTATTTTTAGTAAGTTTTAGATTATATTCTTCAAAATAAAAATAAAAACAATCGCGCTCGAGAATGCCGGATTAACGTTTTTTTTTTACAAGTTCGCGACCCTATAACTTGGCGGCGTCAAGGACTTATCGTCAGATTAGTTAAATTTAGTCTTAAAACACTAAAATCAACCCCCAATATCTTAATCTGACGCGCTCGAGTATTTCAGACTATCGATTTTTTTTTACTAATCTGATCGTCTATCCTGGGCGCGCGTCACTACTTAAAGAGCTAAATACTTAACAAGGTTGTTCTATTAGGTCTAAGGTATCTCTCATATCTTAAACTGCCACGCTCGAGTATTGCAGAAAATTCCCCTCTTCGCCTCCCTATCTATAGAGAAACCAACTGCATAGTGTTTAATGTTATAATGGAATGAGGACGTTTGATTTCTCTCTGAAATAAAATCAATATGGTCTATCTAGTCAAGTGTCAGGTATTAATTCTTCAATAGATTCGCTTATAGGTATTTAAACAGGAACATAGTGTTTATGTATGTTTGTATCCTACTAGCGTCAGGAATCTTAAATCAAAACAATAAGTTATTAGTCTCATTCATTTGGTATTTTTATTGTTTACAATCACACAATATCAAATGAAATAACGGAATAAATATTATAATAAGCTTCACGGCAATTTCCTTAACTTCCATAATTTGAACTCGTTATGCTGTATTTTAAGAGAGTTTAAGAGAAAAACCTTGCATGTTAAAGACAATAGCGAAAATTTGAACCATTTTCGTAGCAGCCTAAGGGCGCTCCCACGCACGGTAGTTCCAACCACGTGCGTTTTGCGTAATAATATCCTTTTCTAAGGTATTGGAAGAAAGAGGGACAAGACAATCACAGTTTATGAAGCATTTTGAAATAGCCGCGGGCCATATCCCAGGCTTTTACGCATGCTCGAAATTGTTATTTGGCCGCGGAATTGGTGATTCATTAGTAATTATTCCGCCATTGCATGCCACATGTGGACTGAGTACCAAGATGATCTGCATTCCATACATGACCGAAATTTCCAATTTATCACGCAAGCCTGAACTTAATTCGAAATTATAAGCTATATAAATTAAGATAATTCATGAGTACCGTCTAGAGCAGACATGGCCGTTTAAATAACAAGAATCAAATCTAGAGGCAACTGTGTAATTGAACTGCGTATTTGCAGAAGATTTAATTGCTTCAGCAGCATTATTTCATTGAAACGAATTTACCCACATTTCTAATTCCTCATATCAATGCAATTCGTTATTCGTTTGTACTTTGTATCAATGTCCGGGTCATAAAAGAGAATACAGTACGCAATATAGGATCGTATATTAGATGATTACGATCTCAACAGGACGTTTTACAAGGCCATACAAACCTGCAAGACAGATAACCCTTGTTAGGACAACTTATGGGCCATGCATATAGATATTGAACTTTCCGTCTTTGATCAATGTCGCATTTGTTTTTAATATGGGAATTAATTATACGTCATGAGCATTAAGGTTAATGCCTTTAAGAGGGAATGGACCTTTGCAAGGTCAAGTCTAGATGCACTCTAAAGAATAAGTTATTGGTCTTGTTTGATAATTTGAAACATACAATTGTTTTGTATTGTTTTTATAGCAGCATCATGAATATTTTGTTTAAAATTGAATGAATATTATCACGCTAAATCTTCTTATATTATTTTTCATATGTAGAGCTCGCTACTTATTACATTTACATTGAAGATTCTGATTTATATCGAAGTTACACTTCCTTTAATAACATTTATGATGACCATTCCGCACAATCATGGTCAGATCCTAGCATTTAATTATAAATAATTCCAATGGAAAGTGGTCAAAATTTGGACGGGAAAACAGATCATGGGTCACTGATGCTAATTTCCATCATATGGGCGTAATTTATATGGTCCATTCGACCTCGTATAAACCGGTCTTTTCACTCTAGGTTAGGGTCGGAATAGCACGTGTTAGGCAGATGTATAGTATAGAATCTACGACCCATCTGCTCGGCACGCTCTTAATGATGCCCTTTGCAGTTTGTTCCGCCTTATTTATTCAGCTTTAGAATGGGGTGCTCGTATTTCATTCAATTTCAAATAGCCTTATTTGTAAAGGCACTTGAATAAAATTATCTGTAAACTTTATTTGATACGAGATCAGGATTGGGAGTAATGTTTACGTCGGGGAGGTCTAGATTGTAATCGGCGATTTTCTAACTATTTAAAAAGTATTTGGCAACAAAGGAATGTTTCTTAGTTTCCTAAATATGAATTTTCTTTTGTTGACATAAAAGTGCTATTTAATGCATTTAATTAGTGCAGTTTCACGAGTAATTATGTATGCAAATTAAGAAAACTTGCCTAGGTTGACTGGATCGCAGATTAAGCCATCAAACGTTTGAGCCTAATATAACCAGTCTCTGAAATGATACCATTAATAAGCGAATATGATATCTAACGGTCACCAAACGAATAAATTACAAATATGTAAAATAATATAACTTTTTCAATGCTTTGATTGTTAAAACTTCGTGTAGGTATACCGTGTAGTTTTATAATAAATCTCCGATCATTATAATTATTATAATGACCACATTAAGTTGAATATCAAAATATTGATAAAACATAGATAGCATTTCGATGTATATCATAACTTTATAACCCGCAGTTAAATCAATATGTAACCATCAATTTAAATTGATATAAGCATCCCGCATTGATTCATAAAATGAACGTTTACGCCGTGATAACATATCATTAAATATTATCGAGATGTAAGGTCCGTTCACAAAAAATATACAGGAATCGGAGCCCAAATTTGTGTGTCAAATTCACTTTCAACCGGTTTGTATGGTGTGCTTATTTATAAACGATAATAACAATCAGTGGATAGATGTACGGAACAGGTCGCGGTATCAACTTTTATTGGACGGAGAAAGTTGCCGAATTGCTGATATAACTTTACTGACATGAATGTCAAGGAAAGTAAACAGCCGGTGAAGTTAGCGTCGATTGTATACTGAAAAATTATTGAAATTCATAGTAAAATACAGAAGATAAAGCAAGTAACTGTATCTCACCTTCCTTTTATAAAATGTTTTATAATTCAAAGTGAACATGCACCTATTGTTCAATATAATATATTCTACTCTTTTAAAGTTATTAAGAATAAATTGGTCCCACATTAGATCATACGTAAGAGACGCTATTTAATCATCGCCTCTTATCGTCCTTCATTAGATTGGCCTATTGTATTCCCATAATAGAATACCATCACTTGTAGGCAGTTTCAATCATCATTTATCTAAAGAATATTGTGCATTTCATACGGTCAACATAACCATTAAGTGTTATTGTTGTGAATATACATTATATTATCTATAATAGAAACCTTGACATAGATATGTTTAAAACATCGTGACGAGATTGCAAGTAATACGATGAAAACAGCTCACGACGAAAACCACTATTTTGGTGATCCATCCCATTAAAAAGATACTATTACATATGTTGAAATTGTAATTACGAACAAAGCTTTATTGCATTCTTAATTGTATATAATCTATGGTAATATCAATTATAAAATCTAAGGAGGTGTTTAGATTGATGTAACTCAACGGTGAAGTTAAATTAGGTAATCATTAAAATACTCATAATATGTAAAATCAATTAATTTTTAAGGTACTTTACCTGCTATAAACCCTCATGAGTTTTTCTATAATGAAATTAAAACAAATATACATATTCAATGTAATAAATAATGTAAAAAAAAATAAGTACATAGTTATTTGACATTTGATAACAAATTGCTTTATTGCATTCAAATATCAGGTCAATTTGGATGAGAAGATGCTTAATGTTAATGGTGATGACCGTAATATTTTTAAATATTCATTATTAATCACGATTTCGATATTTTAATAGACAAAATATATGAAATGTCATGCAAGATTATGCCATAAACTTAATTACAATTAGCAATGACCTTTAGTTTCAGGAAGTTTTTACTTTTAAGCATACAAAGCGTTATTTTTTATATGCATCTCAAAGTGATACGCTAGTTTCTGATAATATGTAATAAAATTGAATGCAATATTTTTAATTAAAATCATTTAATTAATGCAATCAGAAGGAACGCTAAATTGGTAATAGGTAACCGAAAAATATGGAAATTATGGTACACATTATTTCCATAATATAAACTCAAACAAAGCTCCGATCATCCGATTGTGTAGGTATATAAAACCAAATTGATTTTACTAATCCATTGTGCGATGTAACGAACTGTTTGTTTCAAAATATATGCAATAGTTCGGCTACATACATTGCCTATCAGCTTCCTAAACAATCAGCTTTGTCTACTAAGTTTGTGCCAAACGATTTACACAACCCATCTCGTTTCTATTGTTAAAATATCGTGGGTGTATATTGTATGGCTATGAATGTTTATTGCTATTCTATTCTTATGATCACGATGATGAATCTCTTTATGATAGCTGGTGGGAGAAAACCTTCGAATTGGTTTTCGCTAATTTCTTAAGCTGTAGATGCTTATCTTATTTAATCACTTGTTATGTTAATAAACTCAAACTTGTATAAATTATGCGGCTATAAAATTGTAAGGACATAGAAAATACTTTAATAAAAAATAGGCACATTAATAAATATTTTTATAATGTGAAAGAATATATTTAAAATGATTTAGGATGGACTAATAAAATATTAATGTCTTGAGTCTTTTTGCTTGTTTACATGACGTTGATATGGAAACAAACTTTGATTTACGCCTTAAATATTAGATTTACGACTATGGTTTATAAAATATGTAATTTTATTTTATAGCCAATAATTCACAAACACTCCGCTGTTTAACTTGGCCCATAAAATATACAAACTATGTTACTTTTATCTACTCGCGGATTATCTATAACTAATAGTAATAACTAAGAACATTTTAGATTTGAAACCGTTTTAACATTAAAATAATGGCTATTAAATAGAAATGAATGCAATGTACACAATTAACTTTTTATTTGTGAAAGTAAGTAGGTATCACAGAAAGGGGTTCTTAAAATACGGTCGGTCGTGGTTTTTCTTATCTTAAATGAAGTACATATTGAATTGTGAAGCAGAAACATTTACATTATATCCTGATTGGTTTCTGACAATAATTGTTTTTCGTGAACAGAATTTTAATAAATCTATAGTCGAGAAAGTGAGAGTCAGAAACGAAATATATTAAACAGGCAATTAATAGATTCGCTATAAAGAAAATAAAAGAAATCTAGATTTCAAAAGTCATTAATACATTTTGATTAAATAATTTCAATACATACATATTCGCTACTTAATTAACTTTCATTGTTACGTAAAATGTAATTTAAAATTTGCTACCAAGCTTTCATTAATGATTTAATACTTAACTGCATAATATATGGATCTTAATAATACTTAATGGGCTTTTAATACATATTACCTATTAAGAAAACAGCAAAAAAAAGACGTGGAAACGACACTGACAGGCGCACATATTACTATGACGCTTAGGATTGCACCAACTTATGATACATATTGGCTTCATATTGGTTTTATATTAATTTACAATTCTTCTCCAGATTACCTACTATTACAATCTAACTTCCTTTTATCGCAATCATAAGTTTATCGCTAAATACCATAGATTTAAACAGAAAATAGACATGTCAGCACATACTTAATCTGGGAGGCGTAGGCGATCCAATCTTGGTACAGACTACAGACGTCACTCCGAGATAACCGACGAGCGTGAATAATTCGTAACCTTACATTACCTATGAATATATTTATTGCATTGCTGTCTTGATCGCCATCTTGAATTTAATCTTCATCTCATGTTGATTGCAAGTAAGAAACTAGACACAGTTAAATATTCGTGGAAAACGCGTCCAGTTGATAATCATATAACATCAAGAAATGCGTAACATTTAGTAGTCGTGTCAAATAAATTAATTGATTGATTGCAGAAGTTACGAAAATAATTAAAAATCGAAATAATCACCTTAATGATATCGATCACAGCGTGGGTCAATGAAATTAATCACCAACGTGAGTTGTGACAAAGAAGTGGTAAATTAACGTAGACTAGCGTTAAAGTACAAAATATGCAACAGGTTGCGAGCGGTGGCCAATATCGATATGTACATGTGCTCGGCCGGTGGTCCACGATGCAATACATTGTCTTATTTTGATCTCTACTCGGCGGAGCTAACATGCATGTTAACAACTATGTTCCGCACAATACCCTTAAGCTTAATGTGACTGCTTGATATTTATAACTCTATTTTAGTCACGCTAATGAGTTCCAGGTTTTATAGGACTAGAATAAACATTGCTAGATTCCAATTCTGGATAAAATTCAGATATTATGCTCTCGAAAATTAATAGGCAAAAATTAAAAATTTTATACAGCTAAACGCACATATGCTAAATGCAATGATAATACATCTGTTTTCAATATGGTTGTAATACAAACTTAAGTACGGCCACAAAATTTTATTAGTGCCGTTGAATGCGATAAATTAATATCTACCTCTGCAAATATAACGTTCACAGTTTCAATAATTAACACCTTTCTCTTGTTTTGTTCACGTGTATAGATAAGGTAAAAGACTTGTTTAAGGTCCATACAGGTGGACTGAAAGCTGACCGTGTGACCCACAAAAGACTGAAAGCACATCGGTTTGTCCGCAGAGATAAACCTTACTGGCAATGTTTTATTAATCGACCCCATTGTCTGCCTCAACATGGCCATACTGAGCCGCTCACTTGACTATTCATGAAAAGATAGCTCAAGATGGTTTTCTCGGAACGATCTTATATAAAATAAAATGTTTTCTTTAACAATTGTAATGCAATCAAGTGTAGCATTATATATGCGAATTGTATCTAGAATTGCCGTCGACTTTCTAAGCTGGCGCTTGTCTTGTATTTAAATTGTTTTGTAACAGGTTGTAATAAATTAGATATCACTTTGAAGAGGGAGCGGTCATTATCATAGTATCTTGTATTACAATCGAGAAGTCGAACAACAATATTGACCCAATTTATCACCTTACCTTTAAATACGTAAATAAATATTTTTGTCCTGAATTCTACCAGATACCCATTTTGATAAGGGCGTTTAATTTAGCGTCAAGATTTATTTTTAAATTAAGATATTTATTGGTAATTTATGTTTTATTTTTAATTAACATTCACGAATTTATGATTATTTTGTATAAAATATTAAGATATAACAATCAGGGTAATCCCAGCTACCAGATTGTCGGGTATTATTTTTTCAATAACGATTAGTTATAGACAAAAAGCTCAGAGACAGTTCCGGTTGAACGACCGATCTGAGAACGGATCGGCACTTCGTGACCATGGCGATGTCAATGAATGAGATAAGAATTTGAAGTGAATTGATGAAATTGCAGTTCTGTGCTTTACGAACAGAGAATTATTATGATTTTTAGCCTCGTTTTTCTTTGTGTATATTTTGTACATACTTTTTTATAAAGAAGTGGAATTGTTGCATATTAATCTATCGCGTGATGTATATTTACACTTCACGACTCTATCAAAATAAAGTAGCATAGCTTCAGCCTACAGATTCATTTATGTTTCTCATAAAGAAGGACATGTTACTTAAATCCTTATTTGTCAAACAATATTAAAACTTATAAAATTAAAGAGCCGCATCTTATTAATAACAGATAATATTGCTTGTATAAACTGACGATCGCCCTCACCAAACATATTCTTATCCTTTAATATCCCGTCTCTCCCTGATGATGATTTGATATCCACCATCAAGCAACACGTCGGCTCGTTAGTTCTTCTCACACAAACAAGACCAGTTTTATCAGTTAATACCCCACCCTATTAGTTTATAAGTCGTATCAGAGTTTCTTATAATCTATCGTATAAATTACTTGCCGTCGCTAATTCGTCGATACGCAACTTACAAAGTGGTTGCGACAGTTTTAAGCAGCTTTATTTCTATGCTTATCTATGGCGCCCAATATCTTATCATATTATTATTTCTATAGCGATTTTGTTACGAGCAATTATCGGGCAATATAGCCGTTGCGTGACTGATCTTAGATCCGCTAGTTGTTGTTACCCTTGGACTATATACGTAGAGCCAACATTTGCAAAGGTCAATTAGAAAGTCCGAAATAAGCTGTAATAATACAATGTGTCTTTAGTTATAGGACTTCAGTTAATAGAATAATTAATTGAATAAGTCTCTTGTGAAAAGTGCTCTATGTTGAGGCTGGGTTTTACAGGCGTTTTTAATAGGTATTGTGTCTTTTGTTTCTTAACCTCATAAGTAAGTAGACAGTAACGTTAAAAAAATATAAGTATTGGAAAAAGGGACTTTTACCACAAACAATGATCATTATAATACGACAATACAAATGCAGTGGAACGTGACATTATCGGATATTACAACAGCAATAACTGTGCTAAATACCTTGAACAAAGGCGTGATGTAACAAGAAGGTCAAGTTCGATGTCTTAAAATCGATTTGTTTCGTCATTAGTTGTGGATATTTCCTATGAACTTAGTCTTACACGAAGCTTATGCTTCTACAAAATACAAATCAATAAATTAAAAATCGTGTGAAGAGATTTGCTTTGCATGAACTTTCTACTCTCTGGATACATCATAACTTGGGAGAATTTACTATTTTTTCTTAATAATTTTTTTAAATATGCCCATGGAATAAATTTTAGTAAGATTCTAAGTTATCTATCAACGTTCTTATTTTTATTAATATTTATTGATCTAGACCATCGTGACGGTACGAAAATTATACTATAAAAATTTCTGCAACACTTCTTAAATTTCGTCTGCGTTTTATGAATGAGCTTTTCGCCTGTGAACCGGAAAAGACGATTACAAGAATCCGTCTCATTAACCGGAGCCGAGGTCAATCTGTTTCGAGTGCTGGTAGGTACATTAATTTCCCGCCGATCGAGTCTGTTCATTATTAGCCAGACTGTAGGTGTGTGAGGACATTATCCATATTTGTTCAAATAATCAAACGAGATTTTTGTGTATTTCCGTTTTTGTATTGAGCCATTTCATTTGCATTTTGGGTAGTAGACTAGAAATTGCTTATTAAATTTTATAATGAAAGATATTCGGAATTCCTTGACGCTATTTATAGGTATGCTTAAACATGACGCCTTTCTTTTACTTTATTACAGTAACATTTCAAAGTCATTCTACATAAATGGATTACAAACATGGTATAATTTTCCCTATCGTTCGCACGAATCTTTTTCTTTTGTAACATCAGTCATGCGTCAAGAAAAGTATACTCCCACGCTCGTTGTATAAAATCTGATAGTGTTACAAAAACTAAAGTAAATATATTTTTTACACGTAATATAACATAATATTGTGGGATACTGTAAAAGAATTAAGCTATTGTTAATCTGACGTAACATTATTTATTGTATCATTGGATTATAACAATATTTTAAATGACAAAAAAAAACCCATAAAATTTTATAAGGAGTCGATGAAAAATCGCTCTATATTTTACATAATCTAATCCAGATTGTGTGAAATAAAAATACTTTTTTGACATTAAGCGTTAAAATGGCCGCGTAAATAAATATAACGATCGTTTTTGTTATACATAAAAAGACAAGATGATCATTTACGTCAAATGCTAATTCGGACATGATTTCTAAATTCGCATTAAAGTATAGGACAAATTCCTCTCTGCCCACTCGGTATGGCTTCGTTGTGGGTAGCCAATGCAAAACGAAGGCTGTTTTTTTCGCGATGACTCAGCTGACGCGATTTGCTCTAATTGTAAGGCGATGGATCTGTTACAAGTTATTTTTTGCGAATATTTTTAGCTTTTTTTTAATGTTGGTGTCTTGTTTACGATGACGCGATGTGGGGTCATTAATACGATACCTACTCGATTACATAAATCCAAGCTTGTACTTGAAAATTTTATAAAATGAAAAACTTTAAAGCGCTAATATTTTTTCATCCAGCTATCAAAACAGGAAAGAAATGGGCACTAACTTGATACGTTGAAAATTAATAACAGATTTCAGACTAAAAAATAATCCAATAAATCAATAGGTACTTACTACTTATCTATTTCAATTAAAATACTCTATTTATAATAGGGTTTCTCTCGCATCAGTAAAAATGCAGGTTTAAAATACAATAGATTAGTCTAACTTATATAACTCATTAAATCTATTTCCTATGCAAGAACAATGTTATGGGTGCATACACGTTCATGAAAGAAAATTACAAAAAGCTTAATTGTAATTTAGTAGCGATTTTTCAATTCTATTGTGTGTATAATATGTGCAGCGTGTAATAGTAATAAATCTTACGGAAGACATTACTAAAAAACGTGCGCTATTAATACTACGTGATACATTTTGGGTAATTATGCAGTTTATGAAAAAAAAACATATATTAATCGTGGTCCTCCTAGCCTTGTGAAACAGGTTATTCTATGGAATAATAGAAGTACATACAAATTGAATGACATTATATGTGATCAAAAACGAAATTTCGAAAATGCCAATGAATGATAAATAGATATACGCAACATAACGTGAATTATTATGAATATATTAAAGTGGGTAGACACAAAGAAAAAATAAATAATTTAAATAGATTACTGGTATAAACAACATTAAGATGAAGATTTCACTAACCTGAAATCATAAATTCTATAATATAGTGATGATCGTAAACCGGCCGGAATGCACCGTCGATTGCGGTCACTGTGTTATACGAATTAGTTTTATAATCATGCTAATAATGTCTATACGATTATTTATATGATAATGTGAAATAGAAACTTGTTGTGTTGTGGGTAACGGTCTTGCAAGTTAGTGCTGAAGGATAGAGTACTTGAGCTAAATTATGTGCACTATTTTACGTTACATAATTTTTGTAATTTGTATTGTATTTTTTTATCACAAATACAGAATAGGTTTTTTTACGCGTTTGCCTTGTCGTTTACACAAAAGGCAAATCAATACTAGGTTTGAGGTCTCATCAATACAATAATACTTGTAATGAGGTAAGCTATTTTTTTCCTAAACTTTTACGCGGTTTTGTTAATTTTCAAGTGGTGGACGATAAAGGAAAGCTCCTTAGACTCTAGATCGCTATTCACTTCTGTAAGACGTTTGAAGCAGAATTTTGTCTTGTCCCTAAGTTTTATACAAAAATATTCGGTATAGGTACGTTAACCGATCATGACTTTAAAATGCTGTGTGGATCGATATGAAAAAAAAAAAACGCTTGATCGCATCTCAATCTAAAATTGTAACCAGTTCTTATCTTAATGGAGGAATCTGTAGGATTTGTGAATGGGTACAGTCGATGAGTCACAGCCCACAATGACGTCATAGCTTCCTTGAACATACAGCCAAGTTTGTTCTCGTATACCATAAATACTAGAACCGTTTGTTAATTCCCGTTCATTGCAACTTGCAAGTAACCAGCTTTAATTGCAACACACATAATAAGTGCAATAGGAAATTGAAAAAAGAATATTAAATGGTTTGAGTTTCATATTGTAAAATTTAACTTCACACTGCTTTGTTTTATTTAATATTAAAATAATAATTCAAATGAATAATTCCGAAAGCAGAACAATTAATATACATATAATAGAATATTTATATATATATATGTATTTATTTTGAGACTTTCAATTCCAATCAGCGTGTACGCGATATTCTAAATTTTATTTATCCTATTTGGATCAATATAAAAAAGATTCACAATATAACCGAAGCATATTTAATTGAACAAAGGAACATCATTGATGGACAATTCGACTGTAACTTTCTCTTAACAAATACTTACGTGCGATACCCATCATTATCAGCTGTTTGGAAGCTCATTGGAAGCTTTCACTGTCATTATTCTGTAAATTATTATTTTCGAGCTCTACCATTAAAGTGTTTACAAAAAGTGTGAAAGTGATCAAGACGATCTGTTAAGATATAATACGTGTTAGTATAAAATATAAAACGCTATAGAATCACAGACTAATAAAAGTAGATGAAAGCTTCGACTGTGAGCTTTTAACGATGACAAATTTTTGATATAATATTGATACATTATTTAAATACATAGGTAAAAAATAAGTCAGATTACGCAATGACGTAGTTGTTACGCTGCAAGGTTTTACACCACGCACCGTATAATCTTATTGAACAGTACAGAATGCCTCCAAGTGTTTGCAACTAGCCATCTTCGACAATAAAATGTGTCGTCACGAGCGCACTAGCGTTTAACTTGAACTAACCAGACAGCAATAAAATAAACATGTGTGAAGAAATTCGACTTCCGTCAACACTCGTATTCGTAATGAATACCTCAAGAACACGGCTCCATTGTAAGCAAACAGAGATGTTTAGTAACAAGCAGCGAGCCCTACACCGTGTTATTCGATGCAGTATAAATAGGTGCATTGCACTCCGTAATAGGCAAACCAAACAATCGAAATAACACGTTTGTATCAGTCATACATTTGCTTCTAACCTTACCGAGTAACGTTATATTCAGCTCTCTAGGTGTTAAATGGATAATGTTATTCGAGTGTATTTACGCTCAACCACAAGTTACAACTCCACTGTAGTAATTAACTATGATTCTTATATCATCGCAATGTCTGTTAGACATTGTAAAGAATACGATACTGAATATAAAATGACTCAATAGTGCATATAAACCGCTTTATTTACAGGAGTTTATTGCGTTTTAATGGAGAGCAGTTACGTAAATTAAAAACATTGCATCTATTTCGATCAAAGAACTATGAAACATACCTGACTCTTCTGATTTTTTTTAGAACAAATATAATCTCCTTATTATAATTTTATACTAAATTTCGAAGATATTTTAAGCAACAACTTTCAAAATACATAAACTAGATTGCCCTTCTTTTGCATAAAGAAGATAAGACATTTTTATAAATTATGCCTCTTATAATAGATAATAGATTCACGTTGTTGTTAATACGTTAATAAGATTAATATGAACCGCTCGGTCGCATAATCTTCTTAGTACCTACGTAAGTACTTATTATTCGTTCCAATAAATAGTCAAGGTAGATCGTATATATACATATAATGTGTAATTTCCAATAAGGTTTTATAAAACATACCTACTTTAAAACGGGCTTATTATCTGTACGAATTTAATTATAATATATTCGCTAGGGTAATTGCGCCAGTTCGCGTCCACTTAGTGCAGTTGGAAAGTTTGAAGGAGAAAATAAAAATGTTCCAGAACAAATTTCAACGCAAAATTTATGTAACGTGTTCCTTACATAGTCTATTTTATGATTTCCTTTCAATTGTGTTGGAAATATCATGTGGTTTTTATTTATCTAGACAAATAGCAGAATTTGGCGTTTTACCCAGTTCGCGTCCAAAAATTCCTTTTTGCGTCCACCCGTGGACCAGTTCGCGTCCACCAGCTTAGAAAAGGAATTAAGAGTGTATTGGGTGATATTTTATCAGATAAATGCAAATAAAAATTAGATTTTAATAAATTATTTATTTACGAATATAGTTATTTAATAAAAACCGGCCAAATGCGAGTGGGACTCGCTTACCGAGGGTTCCGTATTAACCTGTCTTTTTTTATATGTTTTAACTGTAAATGTTTATTTTTTCAATGTTTCCCTTATTTGTGCTATAAGACGTTGCTTCGCACCAAACTTCAAGTGTCTGTGTTCACGTAAAGTACCCTGTAGGTTTTGATTCCCTTGCGAATGTCGAAATTTGCGAAAATTGGCAGCAAAAACGGCTGTAACTTTTGATTGCTTTGGCTTATAAGTTTGATTTTTTCACTGCTTCAAGGGACCGTAGACTTGAGTATTCAAAATAAATTTCAGCTTTATACCTCTACGCGTTACTGAGAAAAAGGGTCTTGACAGAAAGACAGACCGGCAGACGGACATACAGACGGACGGATATCAAAGTGATCCTACAAGGATTCCGGTTTTTCCTTTCTAGGTTCGGAACTTCGGAACCCTAAAATCAACATTATTATTAATATAATTCACTGTGTAAGGAAACTGGAAAAACTTAATTATATTTATCTTCTCATCATTATTAGAACCAAAAATTAACAAAAAACAAAGTTACGTTATGTAAATAAATAATAATCAGTTCTATTAATAATTAAGATTACCTACCTACCCTATTTTTTAGTTTCTAAAGAATTAAATTTCTCTTTTGTATATTATTTTCTTAACCACAGACTCTCATTCTCAAAAATACTAGTCTCATTCTTAGAATACCCATTTTAAAATGAAAAAATAGCATAAAAATTTGCTAATTTGAATGAAAATTTAAATTATCAACTTGTGGTCTTAGTCAAAAATTTACAATCTATTTTAAATTACATATTTTAACAAACAATTCATTGCTACGTAATGAAAAACAATGTGGACGCAATATGTTCTATTGTTATGCACTACAGGTATAGTTTGCGCCCACCGTGGACGCAAAATGGAAGTTGTACAAATTCGGTGTAGTAATTCGCGTCCACCTTATTTTAGCTATTAATTGTAAAAGAAATAAGCTTATTTATAATCCATACTATTCCATGTTTTGTTAGCAAAGCAAAGAAACAGTTACATATTCAAAAATTCACATTTAACAATAAGATGCTTACCGTCAAACGCGACCCTGCGCACTATTTTTTTCTCAAAATCCCGCGCGTTTTAGCTCTCTCGTTTAATAGCCAAAATTAAATATTTTTTTTAAATAGGATAGGCGGTGCGCAGGCATATTTTGAATATGTGTGCATGTCTCTTATACATTGAGGTATTATCGGAAATTTTTCTTATTACAATTTTACATAAAGTATACTTATTTTCGTGAATTTTCTAAAAGATATCCGCAAAATGGACGCGAATAGGCAGGTGGACGCGAACAGGCGCAATGACCCTATTACGAATTTTTACATACAGATTGGCCTTAAATAAACAGATGCACAACTATAAAATTAAATAATTGTAAGTGTGAACATTTATATTCAAAGTTAACATAAAAGTAGATATAAATCCGTTACAACGACGAAATACCTATTCTTATCAAGAATCGATAAAAATTCCGTATCGATAAGCAACCGATCTAATGTAAATATTTACCACGGAATATAGACCGGTTGTGAATAACGATAACTATATACCACACCGTAGGTATACCTAAACCTATAACCTCTTCATATAATATAATATGTACCACATTATTCTTATTTGCATCAGTAGTTATAACTATTTCATACCGCATAATATCATAAAGCTTCAATGACTTAAGTACCTACTTATGTATTAATATACGACAAAACATGCCAAATTAAACGTGTCAATAGGCACATAATTCGTCTTCAGTTAAAATTCACGATGAATGATAATAAGTTTATCCATTAGTATCTAAACATAACATTATCTCATTATAATAATCAATTATAATTACAAACCATACACTTTATTAATAAAACAACGCAAAAAACTATTTCAGTTCATGAAAATAATACAAAACCATTAAGAAATTACTTTTGTAAAACCTTAATAGATAATGGCAACCCACGAATTGTTTGATAAGTTCAATTGTTACTTCGTGACGCCTAGACGTATCGATTGCGAATTGCGATGTTATATCGCAACAATGTTCACTAAATCAAATGCTAAAAAGACATTTTAAAATAAATTAATCTCACAGCATTTAATGCTCAAAAATTTACACACAAAAACAACAAAAAGCTCTGCGCTAATTTGCTTGCTTCAAAACTTTAAAAAAATATTTTAAGATCACGCTTAACAACAAGGCCATTTTAACAAATTACTAAACAAAAAGTTAAATGCCAGTAAATGTCGTGCACTTACCTCAATGTATACAGACGTCATGTTGAATTCGCTGCTTTTGTTTATAAAAGTGGAGCGATCACTATCTAAGCACACATTTCACAAATACGTTCCAAAATTCAAAAAAATGTTCTCGAAAAACTACAGATAAAAAAATGTCAACTGTCAAAATCCGCGCCAAACGATGCGTCGAAATAATAAGGCAATGGCTTTCAATATACAGCCAGCGCGTGTGGTGCGTTCCGTGTTTAGACTTGGCACTGAACGACGGGCTAATGGCTATGGCAAAACGTTGAATGGGTGAGGATTGCGCTCAGCTGCTATGCTCAATGAACCATACAAGTTCGGAGGCCACTGATGATTTTGACCCCATAGCTTTTGAATATGATTAAATTCATTTCGTGATATTTATAAGGAGATACATTTTATAGGTTTATAGCACATTTATACGAATCGAGGATAGAGTAAATATTTATTTTATTTACTAGTCATGTGTTTAACTTATTTAAAAGTTCGTATAAAAACAAAAAGGTTTTATATAAAATATTTAGACTAATTTACTATCGAGGAAAAAAGGTTCGTTTGTAGTGGTAAGTACAATGTATATGCGTAATAAATACTATGATGAAACTTCGAAATGTTAAAATGTACTCTCATACATTACTTGCATTTAATTATAAGCTTATACAAAGCATTAGCCAAGCTCTGTGGTGCCAATACGAAGGCGTTCCGTTATTGCAACAGAACTCATTATACCGTTTGTTGTTACCCCGCTTTTATTTTCAGTTAAGTTGGTCAAAAAGGTCGTGATCTTGTTAGTTGTTACATAAAAAGGAAATCTTTTATTTTTATAACATTGCAGAGTTGCCTCATTATAATAACTAGTAGTCTGATCACTTTAATAAAAAAATTAATAGACGAAAAATAAACAAATTAACTTGTTCTAAATTCAAAACTTATCGTTGTTTTATGAAATCATAATTTTCATACAAATTTTCATTCTTTTAACTTATCCTATATTATGATAAAGAGAGGAGGCGTGGTCACGGTAAAATATTTTAATGAAACAATAAATCATTAATCATGTAGGTACTGTGCATTTTAATTCGGAGTGTACAAAGCTGAGCAATACTTACTTAGATCTTACAAAATTGAAACCACGTTTTATGAAATAACATAACCTCAACATAAATAATTACAACTTTACGTGGTCTACAATTAGTTGAACAATGCAAGTCATCGTATTCTCAAATCTCACGACAATCGATTGTACGCTAACAATCCTGGGAAAAAATACAAAGACCCGCCGCTTCTTTATTGCCAATGGGGGTAGATAAATTGCAGTAGAAATGTATCGGCCATCTAATTTCAAGATAAACATCTTGATGGATAGATAGGGGTATTAATGTAAATCGATCTCTTATATTGTCTTGAGCGTATCGATGGTTTGATATCGTAGATGTTTGCAACGGATTATTAGAGTACCTGCTTAGCTTTTAAAATTACCATACAGTTACTATTTAGTAATCTGTGACCATACAATATCACTCTTTATTACGACACTGGTCTGTGGTGAAGTAGTAAAAATGCTTATTTGACTATTAATCTATGTCTGCCTCTTTTATGTATGTTTGTATTGAGAATCAATACTTTACAATTATGTATTTGAATGCTCAACACTGTGAGTTGTATACGTAGTATATTATTATTAGTCTGTGCTGTGAGTGTTTTGATTAAATAATTCGTCAGCGTACGGCATAAAATAATATAGAGTCTAGTCTCATGTGGTTTAGCTAGTAAATTGTAATTGATTGTAGATTGTAAAAAGTGTATTCGAAAATCTTTTTCTTGGTTTCATCCTTTTTTTAAAGTGAAACTTTTATTACATCGTCTCAAACTTTTTGCTCTGTGTAGCGCATGTCGCGTGACGGTCGAACCGTACGATAATTATCGTACAAAACGATAATTTTGAGCCTAAGTTTCACTTTTACCGTGGTTTCATAAAACCACACAACATTTTTTTTCATTATCTTGAATTAAAACATTGTCCTTCATGAGATCAAATAAATCTAATATTAGTAAGCCTATTACTAAATCTAGTAGGTACTGTGATAAATAAGATCATGAAAGTCCAAGAACAGCATTGAATTTCGAAGAACAATATGTTTGTTTAACATCCGTATTCTGTATCAGGTTGAAGCTGTAATGAGATTCATCGTAATATGAACTTGAACTACAGTAACGTTATACCACGGATAATGTATAATCGCATTAGGTTACATGGCTTTCCTTTTAGCAATTTCAAATTTTTTCGTTACTTGTTTAAAGGTTAATAAATTATTTAAAATAGAAAATAAATGTAATATTTAATTCAGTTTATAATTTTAATTTTGGAATCTGTGTGTCTTATTTTCTAGATTATGAAAGATTTTACCAATGTTCTTATTTAAGTTAACATAAAACATTCGAACGATCGAGTTTAATACAATAGTTTTGTAAGAAATAAGAGAAAAAATACCTATTACATTAATATTATTAATGTAGTATATATATACAATACTTGTTAGTTGTTATATGCTTGCATGTAACTTGCACAACACACGAATAATTGTGTATAAACCATCTCACTTAACATATGCAAGACCCTCAAATTTCAACAAAAAACAACGCAAAATATTTCACAGAACACGTGTTTCACATGATTTCGGCTGAACAATAAGCCGGTTTATGACAACTTTCTAGTGATTCCATACATCCTTACAAGTGCTAATGGATTTTATTGGACAATGATAGCGTTCATTTGTTTGCGCTATTGTGAGAGATTATATAAAGGCTATAAACGATAAACTCGTGCGAGCATTGTAATAAATTATTAGTAGGTATAAGCAATATTATTTCAATTTAAACGGAACTTTCTTAATGTCCTCTTTGCGCTCTTGTAAAAAATGCTTTTCAATTTGCTACAGTGACCACTCTCCACATATCGATTTTAACATAAACATTAGCAAATGTCGCGTCGAACGGTTTCGCAAAATCGATTATTAAAATCGAATCTAGATTGTGAAATTATTTAAAATATCAATAGTCAAGTGACAAGCTACTGTTGATCATTCGGAGCCGCTTTAAAACGTGAAAAATTCGTGACCGAGCGTCACGACTCGGCTGAATAGAGCAGACTAGTGACATGTCCTCGAACAAGGGAACGTTTTAAATACGGTATACCTTAAATGTCGATGTGGTATTAAAATTTTGATGTTCTGGAAGACTGGAGAATAGATAGTAGACAATTTAGAGCGGGTACTAACGCGATCTAGGTAGGACTTAATACTTATTTAGTACGTTAACTGTCCCCTATAATGTCTTCATATTTTTTTTTTCAGATGACGATTTTTTTTATATTCTATGTAATGATACTAGATGAATTAATATGTATTTCAAAATAAATATTTTGTCACCTATGCAAAAACAAATCCTGACCTTAAATATAATATTAAAACCTTACTCAATCTCATAATATTCAGTGTATCACAATCACCACTTTCAAAATTATTTCACGGTTCAAATGTCATCATTAAGATACCTAATATAAATGTCTTAAGAAATCTATAACAGACTTTCACATACTATTAAAAACTAAAACGTTTTAACATCTCAATATTTAGAAACAAACATAAATATTTATCTGCAGCTGTAATGGATGCCATTAATATATTGGGTGACAGAGTATGATTCAGAAGCAACCATTAGCTTGTACGTACCATATTACAAATGGCACTTAGATAAAGCAAAAGAGCATTCATTTTCATAGATAATAACGCACAAATAAATGGTGTGAGATACATTGGTGTATTCGCGAGGATAATGTTCTTATTTCCTTATCTATAAAGGCAATCAGAGGGAGGAATGGCGCTTGCTCCGACCATTAATTGTACCTATGCTGCGTTGAGAAATTGTTGTAATGTCTTTAATGCTTTGATAATTTATCAATAGGTATTAAGCTTTCAAGAAACCAACGGGCTTTGTGTTTTGATGGTTTTGCGGATTTATTTGAATAATTGAACAACCACTGGCTTGCCTAGCTTTTTTAATCTTACTTTTAGTAATTTTTTGTTTTAACATTTTAAAAAATGATTATTATATATTTACTCGATATAAATAATTGAGTAAACTTTTGGTATCAATACAAAACAGTTAAATACAAAACATTTAAAACTCAAGTAATAGGCAATTAAAATCATTAGTTACATTTAAATAATATTCCGATTCCATAATTGCAGCGACACTCGGATAAATGTCTTCTGTGCCAATAGAGTTGTATTCAATTACGCTTCTGTGGGCAATTTGCAGGCAATTTTATAGCTATTTTATAGAATGTACTGAGAAAATTCTAGACTAATTAAGTGTTTAAATCTACGGAAATGTCCGAGTCACGTTTTCCGTTTAACTCCTTAGCGGGAAGGTTTGATTACTATAAATAGGATTGAGAAATATGGAATATCCAATTTCATCCATCCTTTTAATAGGAAATTATGTTCTCACGTCTTCTAAAAGTATATTTACAGCTGCAACGGATGATTATTTTTTCAATCTGTAAGTAATAGTTGCATGAGTTTGTATCATTCTTGCGTACTTTTGATATTGTTTAAAGTGTAGTTCATAAGTAAACTTACTGTCTAAATTGAGATATCTTTTAAATTTCACCTACACCATAAACAATGCTTAAACACAAAGCATTATGTGGCTCTCTCTTATCCGTACAACGAAGATGCTATTCAAAATTGTGCTACCTTCTAACATATTTACAGTTAAATTCATCATAACAAGCGTAAGGGCTTCACATAGGCAATACAATTCGAAAAGTATGCCAGTATTGTATACAGCTAGATTGCATTGAGTTTCCCACGACCTACTGATTGGACTCATACTTCTGAAAGCGTCAATCATAATTCATGATTTTAGGCCTAGATTCGTAGGTCATTCCACCAACATACTTAAATAAGGTACAAATAAAGAACGAAGGAAAACAAACAACAAAGAATAACAACCATACAATACACACAACATTCATTATTTTGTGGTGGACAAATTTTTTAATTATTGTACGCTCAAAAATTTCATAACCATGACACAGTACCATTGATAAAATTTTATTTTAAATGTACCCATAATGTAAATAAATTACTTACCTACTTACTAGAAAAAAACCTTGTTTAGGCTAACGTTGAATAAATATCTACTAAAGTAATGGTTAGGTCTGTTAAGTTACTACATTGTTTAAAAGGCTAAAGATATTAACTACATAGGTTAGGTATGTAATAAACTTACTGAATTAAAGCTTGCTTTTAAAATATAGATAATAAACATTAACATTCCTCTCTAACTATACTACCTACGATAATAGTCAAATAATATGTATCTACTTTCTTTATTATAAGGCTATATAGTTTTAACTATTGTATTTTCCACAGCATCCTTAATAATATAAATGTAAGTATTGTGGTAGGAACAGTTTAAACTTTAAGCCTTATTTTTTTTTTTTCTAGATACATAATATAAATCCAACTAGATGCGTCATTGACGATTTCAAATACTCGATTGTAAATCCAGATATTTCATACATCCTTGGTTATATTATACGATGTAAACAAATATGAGAACTCGTGGATAATATCTTGAAATGTGACGGATAGGTAAATGTAAATTATAGTTCCAAAGTGAACCACCATTGTTTCCACGATACGATCATAGACGCTAATGGTCCGTTATTTAATGATATATATATAGAGCATATATAAATTTTAACGAAATATCTTAGTATGTAGGCTTTGAGTACGATCGCTTCCTTATGGTTCCGTCCTAGTTCCTAGTGGTTGACCCATTTGGAGACACGGGACTTCACTTTTATGCTTTGAGAATTGAGTCATTTTAAAATAGGATGTGGTGTAGTGCCCTGTGCTTTGAATAGGAACAAATCAGGGATATATAAAATAGAAATGTAAATGCCCTTTGAGAAAAGATTGGATAGTTTTCGATGAAATTGTTTTGAAAATTAATAAATAATGAAACCTTTTGCGACGTAGAAAGGAGAGAACATGTAGATTGTAGAGCAAGGAAATTTAGTTGACCAAATTTCATTGAGGTTATCGACATCTAGCCTCTTTTTATAACCTCATGATAAAAAAACGAACAAAATTCCTACATAAAATAAAACTAAAACACATTTGCGTAACAAAAACTAATCATACCATTCATTCATATCAGATTCCATTCAATAATCGCTTACGTCACGAAACAGTGGCAAATTATAATTATATAATATTCGTCGATTGTCCGTCTGATTCGCATTCTAAACGCGAGTGCATACGGAACTAGGAAGGCGCCAGGGTTCAAGATCGATTCTCTAGTTAAACATGGATATATACTCTATGGATATGCAAAGTTACATGTATTTTTTCTAGAGTGAAAGTGATCAGTAATAATAGAAATGTTTTTTCATGTTTGTATTAGTCTTTTAAGATCAAGTCAAATAATTTAATTGGTTTAATTTGGCTGCTATAAAGTAGAGACTTTCAGAATATATTTTTCTATCAATTCACCTTTAGAAACGTCATAAATTGTATAAAAATATTAATTTAATTTAACTATTAGCATTTATGAATAGAAAATCGGTTACGCAGTGAACTAATAATAAATTGAAATAATATTTTCTACAAATCATAAAAAGCAAAGTATAATTACTTTTAATAAAACAATGTTACGGTCACATTTCCTTATTAAGTTATCAACTTTCCTACGCATAAAATATCATAAATTCAAAGTTATCGGAAAACATTTGAAAATCGTACATAACTGCTTTATATAATACGATTTATAGTTCAAAACACCGATAAAACACTTCTAAACTGTCATATTACGCACTAGACGCATCTAGTAATTATAATGCATGTTGCAAACAATACGCATTGTTGTATTTTTTGTGTGCGCTTTGCTAATTTATGATTTGACGTAATTTACAAGCGTGGAAAGGTCGTGGGACATAATAGACGCGTTTTTGCACAATTTTACGAGTATACATTACGTTTACTGTTATGTACAAACAGTGTACCTATTATGTTAACATTAAAAATTTAAATAATAAACTTTAATACTTCTAATTATTCTTATCTACTGCTACCTACTCATAAATATTTGTATTAAGACAGCGAGACATTTACAAGTACTTAGTAATATGTGGAAGAAAATATAAAAAAAAAACATTACATAAACAAGTATCACAAATTTTTAACGTTCAAGTCAAAATCTCAACCAAACTCTACCTTTCAGTTACATTCGATTATATAAATAATCGTAACTGCCACAAGTTTACAGACGTATCAACGTCATACTACAATATCCTTATTCCTTCCTCAATAAATTCACCGCTCTAGTTCTACCATCACTAGAACATTATAATGTTTATATAATACCAAAGATAATACAATAATATACTAGTACCGTAATATACTAGTATACTAGTATACCGTAATATACTAGTATACGTAGTATATTATTATTAGTCTGTGCTAGTACCTACACTTTACGGCGATCGCACAAACATCTATGCAAATTGTGATTGAAGTGACCATTGTTGTATTATATAACATTTCAGGGTATAAACTAGAAAGCCAACATTATATAAGTTCCGAACAGGATCTTAACAAGTGTCCAATGTACATGTCTTATGTACCTGTAGTTTATATACTAGTAAATTAGTAATGGTTAATTGAAGACGGGACAATGTCTAATGAATTGTCTCCATTGTGAATCAATTGACATCGATATAACGATGGTTTATTACGATTGAATACATTTAATAGGAATTGATTTAATAGGAATGGAATTAAGCGAAGTACTAATTGACTTTAGAATTGGAAGAAAACTGAAATTATAAATGTGTATATGCGTACATAACCATTTTGATATGCTTAAATAAATTTTAAATACGTTTGAAAATACAAATAAAAAAGGATTGGTAACAGGAAAAAACAAATATTTAGAGACTACACACTTTACAGTTATTATATCTTCACAATTAAAAGCTACAAAAGTACATATTACTTTTTGGAACTGTAACAAAGTTATCAATTATCGTTCACATCACGAAGTTATCAAGATGAATTTCTTTGCAGAGAAATAAAACGAGTTTTCGGCACTGATTTAATTTTGTGATAATTCTTGATTGACCTAGTTACTGTTTTCCTCGTAAATGGAAGTTTTTGATGTAAAATAAACAAAATAACAGATTTATGTGAAGATAATCATGATTTCGGCGTATTCTCTTTATACTCGAATGGTAAAAATTTTATAGCATAATAACTGCAATTTTCCTCTAAGATAAACTAAACGTTTATACTTATAATCTAAGTATTTACCCTGCAGTATTATGTATTATGCGTATTTATAAGTTTTACGTGTCATAAAAAGTAAGTACATTCATAAAGCTCATAATGTCGTCATTTTGTATAATAGTTAATGCCTTGATATTTTGCACAAAAATAGGTATTGTAATAACATAATGTATGTGTTTATCCGAAAAAACGTATGTGTGCCACGTATAATATGAATAAATTTTATTTAACGCAAGTAAAATATGTATGTAATTTATCATTCATTTCTTAAATCAAAAAATACATATCTTCATTAACAGACCAAAAAAATCGCTCTATAAAAGTGAAAATTTTTCGTTGGAAAGTGTACTTCTTTATAAAAAAAATCAGTGAAACAGGCTCCTTGCACTTGACTAAGTACTTTCGCTGTACGACCTTCATCTGGTGGCCCACTGCGCCACAGCCCCGGGCGGCTTTCTCGCGGTGTAGGGTTGACAACCCTTTGTAACTAATTGATGTAAAATTGCTCTGCAAGTACAGCTGCAAGGCAAACAATGCAAATTGGAATGTTAATTGTAAAAGTTTGATTAAAATTAATGAAAGATTAATGCAATTTTTATATTGTTTGTTTCTAGCTTTACGATTTTGTAAACTACCAAAGAAATTTAATATTTTCATAGGTAAACTATGTTCCATATATTATAGAAAGCATTTTTCAAACAAATTATCGACAATTAATTACTATATGAAGTTTAAAGCGTAAAATATAAACGTGACAACCCTAATTCTTGTTAACTGGTATTGTTCAATGTTCGGACATGATCGTTTACGCCTCTGCTAATCGAGAATGTGAGAAAATACCCAGCTCTTATCTATAAGAGCTATAACTATTTACTATCTATAGCTGTAGTAGATTATGTCCAAAGCTATAAAGTTTACAGCACTATCTTGGAAAATAGCCTAGACATATCAATCTAAAATGTAAAATGTTCTATTTAATAGTTCTGTTTAATTTTACTGAATTGTTATATTTAATCTGTAAGTTCTAACACCAAAGACAGTTTATTTTTCTATCTAAGAAATTTAATTCTAAATTTGAAATTAGCGCCAATAATATCTCATTATTGCAGCGAAAAAAGAAAAAAAAATGTCTTCATTGACCGATAAGGACTGTACTATAATCAGCCATTGTTATTCTGAGTTCGATTTAAAAAATATGTTCCCACAGTCTAGCTTTGCGAACGAGCTTTCAAAACAACTGAATGGTCATCATCTCGTTTGTTAGCCATGCTTTGAGGTCGCTTTCACTCGATTGATGGATACAATATTACAGCACTCCTTTGACATAGGACCTAAAATCGCGTAACACAAAATAAACTAATTTTTCATCAAGAACAGCGAAAGTGCTTTACAAAACAGTTCTTATTATATTGACGTAAACATTGAACAGTTTTGGAGTACAATAGATCGCATATAAAAAGTAACTCGGGGTCAGATTCAAATTACTTTCTATTTTTAATGTTACAATTATGGTTACAATGTTTTGTTTGTTATGTTTATGGTAGGTATAATATGTTCATAATAAATAACAAGGTTAGCGAAATTAAGCGCCACAAAAGCGTAAGAATGTGGGGTATTAATTATTATATTTCGTGAGCAGTAGAATATCATTTTATGATATTGATGACACAATACTTCTTCAATTCAATTAACCTATTGCAGATACTATTTGAATTATTAACCTGATTGTGTTGTTTTTTAATTAAAAGGTTTATTTGAACTATCAAGATTGAAAATACGAAACAAATCTCTTAATCTTCATTTCGTCAAACAAAAGTACACACATAACACCACTTCATATATCACCATCATTTGTCTCTATCGTCTTTCATTTCCATTTAGGAAGTGGTTCATCCATCTCTCACGTAAGCTTTTAAAAATAACAAAACGTTTAAGTAATAGTTTCACAATAAGATAACGTTAAGACGTACCTAGACAATTACAACAGAAAGATGTGTTATACAACATGTATTCTTAAAAGGTCAGAAAATTAGTCCTCAAACGTAAACATGATTGTTATGGGTAAAAACCACTGTCAAGAGCATGCATTTAAAGCGTCTTTAATAAAAAAAAAACTATGCCAATAGTATTAACATGATATTCACAAAGATGATTTTCTTGATTCAGTTGGAAGTATAAAAACGTAGACCGTACTATAGTCACTCTCAGGGGAGTATTTGCATGTCGTGTTTAATATGATTTATATTTTATTAAAAAGACTCTGATTTGCTATAACTGATAGTTTTAATAATTATTTTGTTATAATATTTTTAGCGACATTTCTATAAACAAGCTGAGGTGTCAGTAATGTGTTGCCACGTTAGAAGAAGAGACTGTGAGTAATGGTAAAATTTGCTCTACATTGGCGTAGTTAAAGAAAACTCAGTAAATATATAGTCGTGTAAAAGTTGTAACCTGAAGTGGAATTAAGTCTTGAAAAGTCAGGATACTTGGACACATCCACACAAAACTTTTCTATGCCTATAATAATGAATAAGTCCATGCGTCATATACCGTATTCTAACATTAACTTTTTATAGCTACGGATTATAATTTTTTTGGGATTTTTTTCTAAGTCACATTATGTTAACGGTTATAAATCCATATTGATACTAGAGGATTTGTCATATACGTGATACGATCGGCAAAAAACGGAATACAGTTGCGTTTTCTGTCAATCAAAATATGATTGAGTCGATAGCTTATACCTACCACAAAATACAAAGATAATTTTTATACATGTGTTATTAGCACATAAGAAACATATAAAAGGTTTTTTGTACAACGTAGATAAAAGTATAATTTTACGAAGGTTTTTTTTTTTTTTAATCTATGATGTACAAAAATATTTTTGATTGGCATTGGCCTTAACAATACTTTTTAAGAAAGTACAATTTTAGATAATTTAATATATTATGATTATTTAATTCATATTAAAAGTGCGTAGTAGGTATATTGCATTATCTAGGGAGGTACATTTTTCATTTGTTATTCAAACATTGCTTATAAGTTATTACTAACGTCATAACGTGACATTTCACGTAGGTACAGTATTTAAAAATTACTTATTTGACGTAATGGGATAACAAAAACCTGAGAAGTGATATTTATAAAATAAAATGATAAATAGACAGAAAATATAATTACCTTATTGAATTACACTATTCGAATAGGTATTACAAATAGCGAAGCCAGGCTTTTGAACTACCTATCAAAAAAATGTTAAGTTTATAAAATACGTCATTTCAAATGAAATATTTAAAATTGTACCTTTATCTATATCCCAATTAAGCCCTTGTATAACGCTATTAAAAATCCTTCAACAACCTTTGAATTTAAAATATATACGATCAAAGTATTGACAGAACAGCCTTGGCTTAAGAGCTTTTGACGCCAATTATACATTTCAATTGAATTGAAAACCAATATTTCACGTGAGATCTCCGTAAAGAGCAAATAATTATCGACACGGCAATTTAATTCAACACAAAAACTTTATTTATACTGGTTGTTACTTTATGTATAAGCTATTTCGTTTATTATCGATTACATAGAGCGATATTGAAGATATGTGTGCGTGTCATTGTTAACATTGTTTGTTTTGTTAATAATAAGACGGTTTAATTATATGGACTTTTGAGTAATCTAGCACCATTAAAAAAATTTTGTTTACATAATATTATCACTTAAATTACCTACGAATATAAAATATGTAATTGAATAACAAATTTTGAAGTTAATAACTTACCCTAATAGTCACGGAAACGATTAACAAAATTTTCATTCCCTAGCAATAAATAAACTAAATTCATCTTTCAAAAACAACTATTCATGAGGCGAGATCGTTATCGATTTTTTTCTATTCTTTATAATTTTGAAAATCATGTTAATAAAATTTAAACTACAACCATAAAAAGGTTGTAAAATCATATTTTAATAATGTCAACTCATTAAATATATACCCAAGTAACCTGAATGTATGATGGAGGCACACAATACAAGCACATTTAAGCATATCGGACTAATATCTAATTGTGCGGTAAGTTTCTCTATAAGGCCATCAATTAAACACTGACGCTGCATTTTTGTTTTAAAAAGAGCAAATTCAAAGCACATTGAAATGTCACTCTTGTTGCTTTGTTAAAAACTTGATCTCGATCGAGAAATACTTATTTTGTTCCTTTTGGTTTTGTTCGCTGTCTAGGTTCTAGGGTAAAATAGGGTAAAAACTTTAGCAAGAAATGCCCCAAGCCTTACGAAGTTTTTACAGCTGCAGCGCGGCAAAATTACCTTGTTAGTAGATCAAATTGGGCAATGAAAAAATCTATTAACGAATTTCCAAATAGACGACCAAGCAAACAAATTAATGAGCATGAAAAGCGTTATTTTTGTTTCTAACAGACTCAATTCAAATCAGAATTGTTGCTCAATGTAATTTACATTCAGTTCCTTTTTATAACTCAATTTAACAAGATTTATGTGAACTATGACCAAATGATTTCAAATTGTTTCACCCCAAGCGGAATTGAACAATTGCAAATCAAAATTACATAAGTCTAGTCCAAATATTATTGTACTGTTATTCGCACCGTATAAGGGTGTTCATTTAGCTAACAATGTAATGACTAAACGTTATCAAAATACTTTGCTATTGTTACAGACCTCGTAAATTATCGAGAATTAAATTAATTTGTAATATTTAATAGAACGAAGCGTTTAAGGTAAAATGACTAGGTATTATTTAAGTGGTACATGTAGTTTATACCGGATATATTTCAGGATTTACATGTTATACATTCTTGAAATTAAAAATGTATAATATAGATTCCCACACAAGTATATTAGCTGCAGATAATTTAAAAGAAATTTATGATCACTTAAGATAAGTAACTATTTTATAGAAATCTATTTCTATTTTTTCATTGTCGATTTCTATGGAAGGAAGTCATTTAGAAATCTATTAGTATTAAAAAGTATTAATCAACAAACCAATACTTGAACTAGAAAATTTATTTCATTTATTATTAAGAATAGCAATATCGTCAAAAATTCAATTTAGTAACGGATGTATAATATATACGACTATACAAATAAAGCAATCAACACGTCTACCAATAAAAATAATTAGCAACATCATAAAAAAAAACTATAAGAATAAATATTTTTAACACCTCTTAGATTCCATGATAGATTAGCATTTGACGGACATGGTTCCTACACTTCTATAGAAAAAGACATGCATCATCAGCATGAACAAACAACTGTAACAGTAGCCTTAGTTCACACTTTTGGGGCACGGGGCACGGGCCTACTATGAGGGTTCAGGCCATCCACCATGCTGGCTAAGTGAACGTTGGCAGATGTCACATAAATAAATAAATAAATAAATAAATAACTTTATTGTCATAAAAAATAGGTACAGCTTATATATGAATCCATAGGCTCCTGAATTAGTTAAATACTGTGTCTCAGGAGCCAGTGGCTTCTCCCATTAATTGAACATGTCGTCGTACTCTTGACTCGTCGACATGCCAATTTCCTCACAAATAGATATCATCATATAAATAACGTATAATCGATCTCTATCAGCCCTACCATAGTATAATGAATGTACACAGTACCTACACGGTAATTACATATACCTAACTGTAGAAGAGCGCCGACGTTGCAGTTTCAGCGTGTTGTGGAAATGACGACGTTTGACCCCAATTCGGCGCCTCGTGTTATTTTTAAGTTAATTATAATTCATTACATATTCAATCGTCGAATGTGTTAGAATAATTTTAGATATAATATTTAATTGTAATTTAGTCTTAATTAAAGTATTAGAAAGTTTTTTTTTGGTTTTTTTTCTATTCTGTGGCTGTCGCGTACTTATTTGGCGCAGTCGGTAGGATATCCGCAAGTAGTATTCAAGACTAATTATCTTACATCGATATAACTATACGTCGAGAAGCTACTTTGGGGGCTTTCAAGCACCGGCATCGGATATCAAGAATCTACAGTTCTGCAACAGCCCAGGGGAATCCAAACTTCGATTCACGGAGAGAAACCAGAAAATGCAGTATATGTAAGTACACTTGAATTACTCTCGTGTTGCTTCCTTTATTCCTAGGTGTATCCTTTAGCACAAAATTTATCACCCTAGAGCCTCTAGGTCGCGGGACCCTGAATCGCGTCAGGCCCGCCAACGTGTAGTAGATAACAATAGAGATACAGATTTAGATAATAGTTTATTTTTAGATAATTTATTCGATTTAGAAATGGCACATCCTAGAGACCCGGACACAATTTTTAAAGCCCTTCGCTTAGTTCCCGATTTTGACGGAAATCCCAACATTTTACCTAGGTTCATTAGGATATGCGATCAAGTAGTTGTGCAATACTTAAGCACCGAACCGGGTAGCGAGTTTTCAAATCTGTGCTTGCTGAATGGTATCCTTAACAAAATAACTGGGACCGCGGCATGTACAATTAATTCTAATGGTATCCCGGATAGTTGGTTAGGTATTCGAAGTGCTTTGATTAATAACTTTTCTGATCAACGCGATGAAACCGCCTTGTACAATGACCTCTCCTTAACGACGCAAGGTAGTAGAACACCACAAGAATTTTACGAACATTGTCAAACTTTGTTTAGTACTATAATGACTTATGTGACGTTACATGAAACTATTCCCACTACCATTGAAGCGAAACGCGATTTATATAAGAAAGTGACGATGCAAGCGTTTGTACGAGGACTTAAAGAACCTCTAGGTTCCCGTATACGCTGCATGCGCCCTCCTACTATTGAAAAGGCGCTCGAATACGTCCAGGAGGAACTTAATGTGATGTACCTCCAATCGCGAAACGACTCGACTAAGAATCAACCAACTCCTAAGATTAACCTCACACAACCCTCGTTATCTTTTACACCCCCGCGTCTACAGAATCATCAATTACCAGTCAACTTACAGGCCCCTATGGCACCACGCCCGTTTAGGCCTCCTACTCATCCGTTTAATCAAAATCGTATGCCCACTAATACGCAAAGAATGTTCGCTGCACCTCCACCTAACTATAATCCTCGTAGTAATGTATTTAAGTTACAACCACGCCATAGTTCACCACAGGCACAAGGCCCTCAGCCTATGAGTGGGGTACAACGATTCACTCCTAAAGAATTGCCTCCGACTAATAGGATGATCGCGGGTCATGATTGGAGTAAATTTGGTAATCCGCCACCATCCAATTACTTTAAATCTCGTGAACTTAACTTGAACGACTCCGCGGCTTATAATGACTTGTGCTACGGTTACGGTGGTTATTATCAAGAACCTGACTATACGCAGTATTATGACTACTCTGACAATGGACTTACTTATGAACCCGTGTATGACATGACGTATTACGATACTACTGTGAACAACCCACCACATGACGACTATCAAACGCAGTTAGGACCTAATCAAACCGAACAGGATTTTCAGGAGGATTCGAATTCACCAAAACCAAGATAGAATTGAATCTTCAAACGCAAAGACAGTTACCATATATTCAGATTAGGAACCCACCTTTGAAACTGCTTATTGATACAGGTGCTAACCAATCCTTCATAAGCCCGGAAGCTGTCGATAGATATTTTGCAAATTATCCTCTCAATTTCGATCCTTTTGAAGTAACCAATATACATGCGACTAGTAGGAATAACTATTCAATTACTTTACCATGTTTCGATGAATTTAATGACCCTGATAGTATGAAGCTTTTCATATATCGATTTCATGACTACTTCGACGGACTTATAGGTTTAGATTTATTAAGTGGTTGGGAGGCTCGAATTGATTTAAGAGAAGGTAAACTGTTAACTCGCTCCGCGTCAAATCCTATTATGATGTACAACTCTTGCAACGTGAACTTATACGAGGATATAATTCCAGCGAGAACTTCTAAAATCATTCGTATTCCCGTAGATACGATTGATGGTGATGTACTCGTAAGGGAACAGGTACTCTGTAATTGCATTATTCACGAATGTATTACTACTATTAAGAATAACCGTGGTTATTTGGAGATTGAGAATCCTACACCAAATGACGTCATATTTTCATTAGATACACCAGCGCACGCAGAATTATTTAATGTGGAGTGCATGCGTACTCAACAATTAAACTCACGCGCACGTGATGTCATTTCACGTTTACGAACGGACCACTTAAACGAAGAGGAAAAAGCTAATCTTATTAAGCTTTGCTCTCGTTATGCTGACGTTTTTTATATTGAAGGGGAAGCTCTTACCTTTACGAATAAAATTAAACATCGAATAAGAACTACTGATGAATTGCCGGTTCATACAAAGAGCTACCGATATCCATTCGTACACCGTCAGGAAGTAAGAGACCAGATCAAGAAAATGTTGGAACAGGGTATAATACGACCATCCGAATCTGCATGGAGCTCACCCATTTGGGTAGTACCAAAGAAGATAGATGCATCTGGTAAGCAGAAATGGCGTCTTGTGGTTGACTTTCGAAAAGTCAACGAAAAAACGCTAGATGATAAATATCCTATTCCAAATATAAGTGATGTTCTGGATAAGTTGGGAAAGTGCCAGTACTTCACCACACTTGATTTGGCGAGTGGATTTTACCAAGTGGAAATGGATCCACAGGATATAGAAAAGACAGCATTTAATGTTGAACATGGTCATTTTGAATTTCTACGTATGCCTATGGGACTCAAGAATTCTCCGTCCACATTTCAGCGAGTAATGGACAACGTCTTGAGAGGGCTACAAAATGAAATATGTCTAGTGTATCTCGACGATATAATAGTGTTCAGCACATCCCTACAGGAGCACATGATTAATCTTGAAAAGGTTTTTCAGAGACTTAGAGATTCAAACTTCAAAATTCAGATGGATAAATCAGAGTTTCTGAAGCTTGAAACAGCTTATCTTGGACACATCATCAGTAAGGATGGAATCAAACCAAATCCTGACAAGATAGAGGCTATAAGAAAATACCCCATCCCTAAGACACCTAAAGAGATAAAACAATTCTTAGGCCTACTTGGTTATTATAGGAAATTTATTCCAGATTTCGCTCGCACTACTAAGCCACTCACTCAATGTTTGAAGAAAGGAAGAAAAATCAGTGTCGACAATGAATACATAAATTGTTTTGAGAAATGCAAAAGTCTCTTAACTAACGACCCCATCCTGCAATATCCTGATTTTACCAAGGAATTTGTACTAACAACGGATGCATCAAATGTTGCTATTGGAGCCATCCTATCACAGGGTCCAATTGGGTCAGATAAACCCGTGTGTTATGCATCGCGAACCCTAAACGAAAGTGAGATGAACTACAGTACAATCGAAAAGGAACTGCTTGCTATAGTATGGGCTACAAAATACTTTAGACCCTATCTATTTGGTCGAAAGTTTAAGATCATAACCGACCACAAGCCACTACAATGGATGATGAATCTGAAAGAGCCGAATTCACGTCTCACAAGATGGCGACTTAAACTGAGTGAGTACGATTTTACCGTAGTCTATAAAAAAGGTAAAATTAACACCAATGCTGACGCTCTTTCCCGTGTAGAAATTCACACTAAAGACGTAATGTCTTTGATAGATGAAATTGACGAGCTTAATTCAATTATGGGAAATCCATCTGATACCATACGAGCTCAAGCTAATTCATCTACTGAGACTGTTCACACTAGCAATGAGAATCCAATTTTAGAGATCCCTATCACAGACGAACCACTCAATAAATTCAATAGACAAGTACACTTTACGATCGTGAATGGTGTTAAAAAGCGGCCTCAGGTAACTAGACCATTTGATACTCACACGCGCATTAGTATTCAATTATCAGAATCTAATTTAGAGGAAGACGTAATCAACGCCGTCAAAGAATACGTAAATCCAAAGGTAAAAACCGCCCTGTTAATTACTCCTCCATTGGGAATGTATTCGATTATCCCGATACTACAAGATAAATTTAGAAGTTCATCCATGAATCTTGTGTTAGCTAAAATGGAATTGGAAAATGTTAAGGATTATCTTCGTCAACAGGAAATTATCCGCCACTACCATGACGGAAAAACCAACCATAGAGGAATAAATGAATCCTTTTTAGCATTATCCCGGAAGTATTACTGGCCAAAGATGAAGGAACACATAACAAAATTTATAAGTGAATGTACACTATGCGGACAGGCAAAGTATGATAGGCATCCCGTTAGACCTCAGTTTAACATTGTACCACCGGCTACCAAGCCATTTGAAATAGTTCATATAGATTTATTTACAGCAGAAGGCGAGAAATACTTAACATTTATAGACGTTTTCACTAAATACGGTCAAGCTTACCACTTACGTGACGGAACAGCTGTTAGTATACTACAATCCCTCTTACATTATTGCACGCATCATGGTATTCCTTTAACCATCATAACGGATAATGGGACCGAGTTCACCAACCAACTGTTTATGGAATTTACGAGATTACATAAGATCAACCATCATAGAATATTAGCTCATTCTCCTAACGATAATGGAAATATCGAAAGGTTTCATTTGACTATCCTTGAACACCTTAGGCTTCTTAAATTACAACGTAAAGAAGAACCTATTATTAATCTTATGCCTTATGCAATTATAGCTTATAATAGTAGTATACATAGTTTCACACGATGTAGGCCCTTTGACTTATTAACAGGACATTTTGACCCCAGAGACTGCATGGACATTGACTTTACACAGACTTTATTACAACAGTATGTCCAAAATCACAGAGACCGAATGACAAAAGTATATGACATAATAAACTCTTCATCCCTTGCTCACCGTACCGAATTAATGGAAAATAGAAATAGAACTCGCGAACCTGAAATAGAATACGCACCCCAACAACAGGTTTTTATTAAGAACCCCTTTGCTAGTCGACAAAAAACTGCCCCTCGTTATACACAAGATACAGTTTTAGCTAATCTACCCATTCATATATACACGTCGAAAAAACGCGGCCCTATAGCAAAATCAAGGTTGAAACGTATACCTAAAGCGGCCAATTTGTTACAGGATTCTGCTAATGACGGTTCTTCCACTGACGCGACCTCAAGAGATAAAACTTGAGAACTTGGATGACGGACCAGGGTTACTACCCTACAAACTTGGACTTATGAGACTTACGACACACCATCATACATTTCTTCAATACGTAAACTTGACTGACATAGAGAGTAATATCCACTCGATGCAATCTCAGCTACTAAGCTACCAAGACCGACTAACAAACGACACCTTTCCAATATATGAAATTCAGATATTATATCTTTCTAACAAGCTTGACAAAGTTCTTAAGCAGTTACGATCTTTGGAACCGAATCGCGTTAAAAGAGGTCTTGTAGATGGATTAGGTTCAATCATCAAAGGAATAACAGGAAATTTAGATCAAACTGACGCTTTAACATATAATAAGGCTATTAAAACGTTAGAAACCAATCAGAATGAAATAGTTAAAGAATTTAATAATCATATCAGTATTAACAAGGAGTGGATGTCCAAGCATAGTAGTGTGTTAACCCAAATTTTAGAAAACCAGATCAAAATTAACACCACATTGAACTTGATTACCAATAGTGATGTACGTAGAGAGGAAAGTCTAGTTAAATATGCCAAGTTTGCACAACTTCTAGAAGTGTTGACTGAAAATGTAGAGGACCTAACTCAGGAATTACTTAGGATAGAAAATAGTTTAGCTTTTATTCGTGCTTCGAGCACGCATCATTCGATGATAGATATAGATATATTAGAATCAATAGTTAGTAGATTAAAAGTAATTTACGGTAGAGAGCAGATTTTAGATTTAGAACTTAGAGAATACTATGATATTATTATTCCGGCATCGTATTATGTCGATAGGAATATAGTTTTCGTTTTTAAGTTTCCTATAGTATCTAGAGATAGTTATGACTTTTATAGGTTATCCATAGTTCCTAATAAACACGCCCAAGCCCTTATACCATCCTTTCCTTTCATAGCAACTAACGAGTTGTCGTTCGTGTACATAGAGGCAGAATGCCCGAAGTTGAAAACCTGGTATCTCTGTGGTAAAGCGATTGTTCATCAAATTCGTACCAAATCGGATTGCATCCAGGAACTTATCATCAACCGAATCCTTCAGAAATCCTGCGAACTCACTTCAGTAAATTTGTTACGGGAGGCCATGGAGAAACTCGATGATCAGCACTACGTTGTATCATTCCCGCAGAAAACTAAAGTACATCTTACTTGTAGCAATAGAAGCCTTACATCACTTCAAGGGAGCTATCTCATCACGGTTCCTATCGGATGTCGTTTCAAGACAGGACAATTGACCATTGCTAACGACAACGATGAGATCAGAGGACAACCCCTCAAATTAATGAATATATCCTATGATATTGGAAACCAAAAGATTGCAGCAGCTCGCATCAGCCTCAACTCCATCGATCTGCGAGGATTACACCATGTCCAAGATAGAATGCTAGTCCAGCCTCCTTTACACATTGACAGTGTGCAATCAGGTATTCTCCACCATACAACAATACCTGTCTACACTATACTTGGGTGTGCGGTCATATTGGCTCTCATACATATGACTAGACAGCGCATAAAGAGTAACCGTAACCGAACGGAAGAACACCAGCAACCACCTGCAACCGAGACAAAAAGGAAAACGGGTAACCCTGAGAATGTTCCGGCGATATTTTCACTAAAGGTTTAAAATAGTCGCCGTTCCAAAGGGGGAGGAATTACATATACCTAACTGTAGAAGAGCGCCGACGTTGCAGTTTCAGCGTGTTGTGGAAATGACGACGTTTGACCCCAATTCGGCGCCTCGTGTTATTTTTAAGTTAATTATAATTCATTACATATTCAATCGTCGAATGTGTTAGAATAATTTTAGATATAATATTTAATTGTAATTTAGTCTTAATTAAAGTATTAGAAAGTTTTTTTTTGGTTTTTTTTCTATTCTGTGGCTGTCGCGTACTTATTTCGGTGAAACGGTGTTAATTGATGTTTTGCATATCGGCGATTAGCTCGAGCCTGTTTTACTGTTACACAACATGTGCGGTCTCACTGAAGATCCCGTCGTACTTGCTTTATACTTTTCCGTGCTCATTTATTATTCCTTCCTAGATGTGAAATTGATGAATGGGCTGCTAATGTTTTTAATGTTAAAAATATCGTCTAAATGGGATTGAGTAAAAAACTATCTACATTAAAATCTTTATACATTTTTTATTGCATTGCAAAAAATTAATTCCACCGAGCTTACAACTTTCGATACATATTAAATTATTTTATTATAACAAACGACGTAACGATACTTAATTAGAACCAATTAATAAATCATATAAATGTTTTAATACTTAATACCTTTACTTAAACAGGTATATTCGCAATAAAATTAGTTTATACGGTCATTTATATTGCTAATTCCGTAATAAATAACCCAATCAATAAATACCCATCACGCAGCTTTCACCCTAGGAACATTCTAGGCTCTAGCATCCATAGACCATAAACGTTAAGGCGAATGTCTGAAATATTCCACAGATAATATATAAGTCTATGAAGTTTGCACCTCGTGGGAGAGACTAGGCGCCGTCGCCTCCTACGCTTTCCTTTGAGATGTATGGCCGGTGCAACGATGCTCCACATTCAAACCACTCCTTGTTTACAAATTGAGAGCTGTCTGTGGCTATTACGAAATTTCATTACTTCCCATTTCGAATTTGCGACGGGTAAATTGCAGTTATATGCGACTTTCATTTAATGTATAGCAGTACTGGCACATAAATTATTTAAAAGTAACAATATACATATATGTATTTTGAATAATGTTATTTCGTAGAATAAGAATGAAATGTACTTCTCTAGATTTGTTAGGCAATTGACAATTTTTTAATGACCAATCACCAAAAAACCAGTATAGCCAATCAATAACACATATTGTTAATAAAATTCGCATACACCTACAAATTAAAAGTATCCGCTTCAGAACCCGCGAAGCCTTCATTATGGTTATTAAAGTTCATTGTACCGAGCAAGAAAATAGTAGACCGTCCGGCGAATATTAATACATCCGTAGTTTATACAAAAAGCACCGGCTAGACTTCTTGTTGCTCTAAGCGCATCCTGCCGCTGTACCCATCTTATAGCAAAATTATTTCCAGAGGGGAAGAATGACAGGGCTATATAGGTCGTCTAGCGCCATCACTTTCTCACTCTGGATTTAATATTGCTATAAGTCATGGTAACCATCCTGCTCGTTTTATAAATAAAGTATATATAAAAATCAATGCCACTTTTCGTTGTAATTCCATAACTCGAGAACGGCTGAACCGATTTCGATAATTCTTTTTTTATTATATTCCTTGAAGTACGAGGATGGTTCTTATATAGAGAAAACGTTAATATGTACCACGGGCGAAGCCGGGGCGGACCGCTAGTAATCTAATATATAAAAATCAATGCCACTTTTCGTTGTAATTCCATAACTCGAGAACGGCTGAACCGATTTCGATAATTCTTTTTTTATTATATTCCTTGAAGTACGAGGATGGTTCTTATGTAGAGAAAACGTTAATATGTACCACGGGCGAAGCCGGGGCGGACCGCTAGTAAAGTATAAAATAAAAGAGAAATGAGTGTAATCTGGCTCTTTGAGGTCAGGCGTGCGCTGCCCCGTATTGTTTGTCGTGGTAATGCTCCGTCATGCGGTTTACTATTCTGTCGACTTTAACGATCCTTCGGATGAAATTTGCAAGAGTTTTTACATTTTGATTCGTCATAGGCGTTGATCGACGAATGAAGTTTATGGGTCTTACTTGATTCTTAATAAAAAATAACGAATGAACTTATTTCTATGTTATTATACTTGTGAATTTGAAAGATTGTTTTGAGCGGAAATACTAAAATATACTAATCTCGTTTGAAAATTCTTTCATCAATAGAAAGTTACATTAATCTCGGCATTTATTTTTCTGTTTTTAATCCCAAACCGGGCGGAATGCAGGCAGGCAAGGGTAGATTCGTTTGTATTTATTAAGAGGCTTTCTGACAGTTTTCAATTGTTATTTCTTCTCATAATATTTGGAAATGTATCCAAAACAATCGGCCATGTCACTTATTATGTCGGTCAAACGAGAATGTATCAGTCAGAAATCGGCTTCATAACGGAATTGTCGCCAATTAGCGCTCTCACCATCGAACTAGCTTATTATCATTCTAATGTAGTGCTTTTAAAATTTAAACATGATTTATGATATATTGTTTTTGCCATCGCCACTTTCTTATTTATGTTCGTTTTTGTAACCTCTTATGGGTATATTAACTCTCTCCTTAAATGTGTTCATACTTGCTCAAGTAAATATGAAATAGAATATACACAGCAGTTTTGTGGACTCTATTTCACTTCAAAAGCTTTCCATTTTATTATAAAAGTTTGGAGGCTTTGGAGAAAAGCCAAGTTTCCACTAGGTGCCCAACATTAAGTACATAAAAATACGATAGGTTACATCGCAGCACCATATTATACAAACACAATATACTTCACACACAAACGTATCTAAATTAAAAGCTTTAATTTGCAACGTTGCATTTATTATCGAACTTTTTGACGATGCTTTATAAAACTTCATAAACTTGGTAACAAGCTTCATCAGAAGAAAAGTTTGGAATTAATATTCAAAGCGAACGTCAAGAACGCTGAATGCGGAAAATTGTATTAAATAATAGTTCACGTAAGGAGACATTCAGTTTAGCTTTGTTTATGATATATCCGAGTCATGAATCTAGATTTCTAATAACCATTTAAGCTCAGTCAGGCTCAGGTAGGGCTACCAGATTTGGAAGACTGTCATTATGCATAGGTAGGATTGAGATAATGAGTTAAGATTTCAGGTTTAGGTAATACTTACGTATAATTGATTAAGGCCAGGATTTTTTTTCCATATGTAGTATTCTACTCTACCACTTACGAGTGCTATGAGCCAACAAGCATCAGTGCAATACCTTACCATAAGTAAGTAAAATAATAAAAATATTATGATTAAGTATATGTGAGCCAGAGTTAGTAGTATACGAGCTTGATTCTTTTTTGATTTAAAAATAAGCATTTCTGCTTCAATTTAATTAAAATAAAAATTATTTTATTTATTTTCAAGTTTGCATTTCTATTTTCATTCATTTTATGCAAAAGTGCGTCGTGCAAACCAATAAATTATAAAATTTCATAGACCAAAATACATTTACACGATCAACCTACCGATCAATATATCTACGAGAATTTTCCACATGCGAACCCTACTCGATGCAAAATTTATGGGTCTAAGAAGATTGCACTCTAAGCCGCGTCTGCCCCCGGCGACTGTCCAACGCATAAATTGCTTATATCTCTAATAACACTGGGGTTTTAGCGAATCGTTATAGAAACAGATTGCTATTACACGCAGTACCGACAATGTCCAGTTAACTGTGCTATAAATATTACAGTATTGACTATTGCCAGCGATTCCCTATTTAACCCCTTCAGGGGATGCGGTGCATATAATATTCCTAGTCGGTATTTAGGTAAAAAAATACTGATTTAAAAATATTCTCTAAAGTTATATTACGTTATATATATGGTGATATCATATTATTAACCAACGTCCAACGCTGTTCTTGTTCCTTTTGAATGACATGCAATGATGCAACATTGCATTCATTATAATTGCTTTCACTAGAACCTTCATAAACGTTATAGAGGAGCTATACATTAGTTACCTTATATGTATCCTTACTTAGTGAATGAAACGTCCTTAAATGGCCGTAACAACAATAAATTTATTTCCCCGCTGCCCATTTTAAACGATAATTTACAAATGATCGACCCAAAGATAATAAATTAAGAGCGCGACTCAATTTATTACACATTGCTACAATTTCACCGAACATGCATCATACCGGCCGGTCCATATATCATCAGCTTATTTGCCGCTGAAAGGGACAGCAGATCTTTGATTTACGCATCACTTTCTTCTGAATACCGTTAAACCTTTTACAAGGAAAGTTCGTAAAGTATGACAGATGGCCCGCTCGCATTCATTTACGCCGATTTAATAATAAAGTGTCTTATTATACGTCATAATGTTCGGCGTTGATGTGGTAATACGCTATTTATGTTCAACTTATCATATTTTAAGGTTTTCAGAGTCGCGACTTTCACGTGAAAGCTCTGTCCTCATAATATATGATTGATGATATGAACAAAAATTGTCGGTTTGTCTGAAGCATCTCTTAAAACTTGCTGAAAACCATATATACAAAATCATATTGATAGATATGTCATATATACTACTAAAAAATATGAAAATAAGCTGAAAAAACTTTTCATTCCACTTCAGACACCTTCTTAAATTCGCATTATTTTATATTTTGCTAGGAAGATAAACAATATTTCTACAAAAGTCAATCGTTCAAATGATACACATGACAAAAACCTTGCAAATTAAGAAAATAACAATCTCAATCCTCATTCAAATTTATAATACAAAGCTATGGCTTATTGTCTATGGACAATCTAGAACAAGTTAGTTTTTATGCAAATAAATGTCTATGGGCGAAACTAAAGGCGCCGCTAGACCTATCTATAAACATTAATTTAAACAAAAGATGGTTATGGTCGACATAGAGGCTGGTTTTATGATAATAGCATAAACGCCGTGTGAAGTGGAACAAGCTGGCCTGGTTATGGAAATCAGGGAAATGATCGATGCGAATTTGATATGAGAACGGTTGCTTTTAAATATTTGTATTTTACTCAAAACCTGTAGAACAATCCTTTCTATAGAGTCTACTGTATTATTAAAGGAAAATGTTCTGGTGCAGTTGGTATATATAAATATCGATTAGACGTCTTTAATTATTCAATATAGTAGATACATACATCTGAATCTAAGCAAAAATTTTAATAAGTTACGTCTAACGGTAACATCTTTTAAAAGTTCTAGAATGATAATTACTTAATTGATTACAGGATCAGGAATGTCGCAAATTGACTGTTGAAATTACCTAGCACAGTATTTATTTGATGGTAATTTAGCGACAAAACTTATACATCTGGTTATTTCGCTTAATAAACGCAATCATGGTTTTAGTGCACAGGAAGCTATCCATCTGTCGGTGAATTAAAAAAATTAATATTGACTTTGAGACGAAATTAAATATTTTGCCATTTAAACCGGTTTTATTCATGATATTCATGGAAATTTCTATAGAAAAAGAGCGCATAATTTGTGCAAAATTTTAATGAATGAAAATAAAAATTTGTATTAAAAGCAGTTTATGTTGCTATGCGGACGTACCTGTTCAAATTGCTATTCAAGATAAATAAATAATTCCGAAAACCAGATGATCAAAAAAAGGAAATTTCTCAATGCTTTACAAATGCATCTATTTTGATAATACAGTTGTTTATATAATCATTTGTCCGTTTTAAATAAATTTTAAATTAAATTCTAAGCGAATGTTCAAACATTCGATGACATAATGAACAAGCGATGATAGTCATAAAAATGTCTCGAATACGTTTCCCACAGGAGATTACCTTTTATCTTTTGTTATTATCTTATTCTATCTTTCTAATTTTATTTAAATAAATAATGCAAAGTACTTACATTACCAAGGAAGCCGCTACAAGGCTGTATGGGCGGCGGTAGAGGCGGCAGGTCCGGGGTTCGCGGACTACCCTCACTGTGGCCCATCTCAGTGCATCGCTGCAAAATAAGATAGTTTTGTACAACACTATGAAATTTTTGCATAAGATGTTTTTCATTTTTTGTATTAAGCCATAAAGTTTGAATAAGGTCTATAGACTTCAGATATAAATTATATTTCAGTTACCTCTATTAAAATGAGAAACAATGTGTTGTAAATTTTAATAGGTTTGAATGTAGTTGCTATTAAATGTTAAATTAATTTTACAGTCTGTTAAATAAACAGCAATAACATGTCGGATCTATTTAATATTTTAATCCTATACTAAGTGCCTGTCTAAAAGCCATGTAAAGATATGAAGGTCTTGTCTGTTTAGTTGACCTAATTGCGCAATATATTATAGTCAATTAACATTGTTTTATGTAATAAGAAATATCCAGAAATTAAATCTGTTTAGTTGACCTAATTGCGCAATATATTATAGCCAATTAACATTGTTTTATGTAATAAAAAAACATCCCGAAATTAAAATTACCAATATACTTAGTTTAATTTGACCAAGTGAAAATTAATTTAAATATACATTACATACATTACATTACTCTATTATGATTTGGTGTCGTACTGCACATAATTACACACTATTATTCGATGGTATTTAAGTTGAAACTGAGATAACTGTGTATTTAAACTTTAAAGCTCAACAAATCAATAGGTTTCAGCCTTCGGCAACCCTATAACACCATATCCAACATAACATAAACAATAATAAAAACATCACCAAGAATAGAATAAATTAACATTTCTAAACATTCGTATTCTCAAGGATTACTAGCCTGCATTGTCCCACAAACCTGAAAGTGAATAACGGATTATTATTTACGATTTTCTGTCCGTGTGTAAGGAGAGCTGCTTCAAACAGGTCCCATTTGAAATTATGTATGCGAATGCATATATACCTGGTAGTATACGATACGTTATGGTTATATTAGTCGAATATAACGTTATCTACATTTCAATCTAGCATATGGTGCAATGGCTGACGCGAGAATTGGACAATCGAGTTCTCGGTTCGAAGTTCGAAGTAACAAAAAGCTTGGTGTAGCAGTTAGCACTCGTACTAAGGGGCCATCCATTAATCACACACACATTTTGGTATTTTTTGACCCCCCCTCCCCCTTGGTGATACGTGGTGAGGTTTAAGATTACCCCTCCCCCCTCCCCCCTATACCACGTGTATTTTTTCGTACCTGCAAAGAATCAATTTTTTATTTATAAAAAAATACTGGTATAAGTATCATCTAATTTTATTATAGTAAATTAAAGACTACTACTATAATAAACGTTCAGAGGTAGACAGAATTTTGAATGACATATAAATAATGAAAGATATGCGAAAAAGTTGTACGCGTTTGACTAACAATAAATACATGTAACGCCGCTTTTCGGTTGAGTATCGCGCGCTTGTCGAAAAATAAATACACGTGATATATTACTTTACCCCCCCTCCCCCTTGTGATATTTCGTGATGTTTTGATGGACCCCTCCCCCCCCTTTCGAGCCTCACGTGATTAATGGACAGCCCCTAAGAGGTATACCTACACCTATTTACTTGTAACGTTACAACGTATTATATAGATAATACTTTTATGTTATAAACGATCCAAACAATTTAAAAATAGATTTGAGAGAGAATGAACTCGTATACGCCATTGAAATAGTGTAATATAACTAAGTGTGAACACAGGCTCCTGAAAAACAGTTTATAACTATGTATATTAGGAGTCTGGGTCATTAAATGTATGTAGCAAATAATGGTGGAAAATCAACGATTTATTTGCCTAACCTAGTTTTACAAAACTTTACAAAGTGTTTTATATACATTATGATTAAGAATTCGAAATCATGTAGGTATTTTAATTGACTTTGATAAACATTATTATAATTTATTTTGTTCTAAATAACAATAACAAGGTATTGATACACCTTTTTCTAGTTTTACAATAGTGGAGAAAACAAATCATTTTCATAATAATAAAACCACTTTCGAATTTTGTAAGCTCCACATACATAATGTATATGAATATGTATTTGTGTCATGTGTTATGATGCTCCGAATACGGGTATATTTTAAAATCATTTATGAATTACCTTCATCTCATATTGTTTAAATATTGTACAAAGTTAATGTATTTATATTTGATAAAAGATATCTGTATAAATTTAAATGAATATAAATTACTTAATTATTATTCTAATATATTTCCGCCTAGATATTTGTTTTACGAAATATAAGGTTGTATATTAATACAAGTAGGTAAACATAAATGCAATTATACGACTTTTTCATAGCTTTTAATGCCGAAATAGCAAAAGCTCGTTGCAGAAAAATTCTTGCAATTACTAGATTTATAGGTAGTCTTATCACACACATATTCAATCGAAAAAATGCAGTAAGTCTTAAGTCCTAAAACAGTTTTCAACAAAAGAACATACAAACAGTACTTAGTACTCGCAATGTCTACAAAAATCGACCTTTAATTTCGCATTCGAAATAAAACCGTTTAATATCGATACGATTTGCTCTCGTTCACACAGATGACCACACCCAAAGGTGAACAAACGACCTCGCACTACCCGTTCATATACCACACATTACATCCGCAATCCTTAATATTTCTAATAAAAACAGTTTCCAGACCCCCTACTGTCTGTCTGTCTGTTTTCCATTTCTTCCCGTGAGAGCTTAGACGTTGTTTTTCCGATCGAATACCTATTACCAATGAAAGCCTCTGTATCCATACCTATATCCTGTATGATAAAACGTATAATTTAATAAAGGTTATGACGGGTTTTTAGTGCTCGGATTTAGTACCAAAAATTGTGAGTAAAATCATTCGAAATAAAGTTTATTCAAATTAACAGTTGGCTTAAAATTACATCAATAGGTCTCTCCGTCTCTATGTTTTCATGAATGAATAAAATCTTGTATGTACACGAATATTTATGTAAGTACTAATATATATTAGTTACGTAATATAATTATAAAAATAATAAATATGCCAATCAATACGATATTTTTTTTATTCAGATTTTTTTTCTCTTTAAGCTCCTTAGATCTCTTAATTGGTAAATATTATAAACAGTAGTTATTACATGATAATACTTTTATCAGTATTTCAATACTTACACTAGTTAATTAAAATTATAGTGCTTGTAATAGCCGATCATTGGAAATGTACTATACCTTCTTTTTAAGCTGCAAGCTTGTATGGCAGGAAATGCGCATGCGACGTAATTATTACAAACATTTTGCAATTACTGCCTTCCTTTCTAAGTGTAGTAGGTAGATACTTTCACTTTAAAAATATCAAACTATGCTAAGGAATTTAAATTTTAACACACTTTTAATATCTGAAAAGTGACTGTGGAAAAAACTAAACAAATATTTACTTATTTTTGTTTAGTTGGCATATATTTATTAAATTTTTGTTTTTTATAAGAAGAAAACATTAAACGTTGCGTTATTTTGTTTGGGCAATGTCATTATGTTGTTAAATAACATTTTGAGTGCAAACCTTATTATACGAATCTGGGTTGTTAGGACGTACTGCAGACTGCTTGGTGATCTGTATCTCTGGGTGATAAGATTTTTATGCTCATTATTAACTTAATCTTTTTTGATTGCCTAATTTTACAATATTATACTTTAGGTACCTATGTAATTTGATATGACATAAATATAACCAAAAACACAAAAATTGCTATTTTTTTCATTTAAAGCGGATTCATAATTTAATTTTCCAGCTGTCGGTATGATCATAAACAATATTAATCAATTTAAAATTTATCAGCGGGATGCCTGTAACCACCTATCTTTTATTTTGTAATCTAAGCCACCTACTCTGTTTTTGTCAAACTGTATAATACCTGTGTTTCACTTAATCATGTCACTATTTTATGACACTATAAAATTTAAAAATCACCAACAAATTTCCTTCGCCCACGTAGAAATAATAAATTAGTGAACATTAGCACCTATTCTTTCAATGATACAAGGCCGTTCGACTTTATTAACATACTTGTGTTACTAGAAATTAATCCGATTATATTTGCTCAAATTATTCACATTGTGACCAAAATCCTAGAGCTCGAGCGGTTATAAGCTTTGGTGTTAAATTAAAACATGCGATATTTTATAAACTGTTCAAGGCATATAAATATGTGTTAAAAAGATCCAGCTTTTTTAAATAAATATATCTCATATCTAAAGCTTTCCTCATTTCAATGATCGAATTTGAATTTGAATGAATTTCTGCACTTCCTTAGAAATCGAAATAGAATATGTTATAGTTTTATATTTTAATCAATTATGTACTTAATTACAAACCAATGAATACATACTTAACAACATTATTCAAAGACGCTTTACACAAAAACTAACAAAATAAACATATAACGTATACGGTATAACATGCAACCTATATCATGTCATCAAAGTAATCTCTTTAACGCGCCGAAAGTCCTCTCAGAACATCTTGGGGGGTGGAAGTGATGAATCGCCTTCGATACCGTATCGAGCCCCGTGAGAACGAGTCGCTTTCACTTAAAACGCACTAAACAAACACCTGTCTGAACTAATAAGACAACAAGCCAACAAGGTACACCTGATAACGACAAAATCATGTCGAGCTTTAGAGATAGTCAAAACCAGTGTAATGTTGAAAATTAAGACCACTTGGTAAGATATGCTATGGAATTATAGTCTTTATTACTTATGTGATATATTCATCATATTATTTAAGCAATATTTCGTGTACTACAATCGACGTGTAGTCACGGATCGACCATTGATGTATACCCAGCCAATAAATCTAAAGTTTATAATTTGAATTGTATAATTCGCGCGTGAGGCTGAAAATAATTACTGTAAAGCAGATGATATTATTATTTCTGCTCTACAAAATAAAATATATAAATTGTCTTTGAATATTTTAAAATATGAACTTCTGAATTATAAACGAGTACTTATGAATATACATAATGCATATTATATAGAGCAAGTTCGCTCTCTCAGTGACTTTTGCATGCATATATTTTTACAATATATGCATGCAAAGTTCATTCTCTACATTTTCGTTTCCAATATATTGTACGCTGATATAATGAATACCAGAGTGTGCTTTTTGGACCTTTCATTAATGATTTGATCAAAATTCATGATTTCAAAAATAAAGACAGCTAATTAAATAATCAAATATGTCTACTCCATCTACTCAATGAGTAAACGTCCAATAAGAACAATTAACGATATTTCCGGTTACGTACTGGTCCCATGTTTGCAATAAAATATAATGGTCCACGAGCGCAAACAAAACATACCGTTAACAGTAATCTTTATGGTTCCGTATGCTTCGGCAGGTTTGACAAAGAGATCTTGCAATCGGTCGTGACTCATCCTTCAATATCTTGGTACCTACTCGCAGTACAGTCGTGAGCTTACTCTGCCCTAGAACAATATAGCGCCCGACTCTCAGGAAATATCGATGTTCTATCATTCGATTTTATTACGTCTTAATTCGTTTTATTGTTGACCGTGAAATTCTAAACTTGACTGCTTTGCTGCGCCGTGTTTGGTCTATGCCGATATTCATTATTATAAATCTTTCGTTTTTATCTAGATATTAGAATTAAATATATTTTATGAAAACTAACATTTTGGTGATAAATAATACCACAATGTCAGTTTGTAGAAATTTTTTTCCAGTTTTTATCTGTTTCTTGTTATGGCCTGGCTCTAGTCTCTACCTCAACTCTACCTATTTATTCTGAGCTTAACTTCAAAAGAAGATGCACTGCAAAATGAGAGAAAGCATAAATAAATAAATAAATTTCTTTATTTGCATAATGTGTGTACAAAGATAGCAATATTACATATAAGTAGGTAGAATCAACACATTAGCCATAAATGGCGTGCAAATTAAATCAGCTCCGCAACATTATTTTAAGTATATAAAAAGTACATTATTTCATTGTCACATGATAACATTTGTTTACCTATTTTTTATTAGTTACTAACTACTACCTTTTTTCTAACTTCTAAATCCAATGAATGTAATTGTACACGTACCTACACGTGTAAACGTACGTAGACAATACTCTACAGTCTACATATTTATATTGCGAAAGTAGGTAGTTAGCCTGTTACTTTACCGGATTGTCTTGATAAGCAAAAGTACTAGGTACCTATCTACACTTTACGTTTACGATGGCTAATTACAGAGAGGCTTACATATTTTAAACAAGACTTTCGTATTCGCTTTACTTCTATAAAATGTCGTAAGTTAACATCACAGTGGATTTTAAATCTTTCTCCATCTTAGGTATTGACGTGATCTACATTGTGCCGTTCCGTTCCTAGAACCGAACAGGCGGTCTCGATCAAAGTCCATTTCAATTTCAACGCTTTGCTTGTTTTTAGTTGATTTATATTAGGGCTGACAACTGATTTCTGTGTTTTTCTTAAATATCAAATAGGTACCTAATATTAAGAATACTTCATATGACTGTTATAATATTAGTATCTGTAATTTCTGTTATCGCGAATACTGTCAGCTTTATTACGAATAATTATAATATACGCATATACTTATGACACGATATATTTGAGGTGCAATGACTTAAAATTGTTCTACAGCATTCGTGTATTTAAATATACAATATTAAACGGTTAACAGGTGACAGCCCTATTACAGGCCGTGGTCGATTCAAAGTTGATAGCGTATGTAACTCTATACTTTATGCCATTCTTATATGGAACACTTACACCTCTGACTCTGAGAAACGAATCTATGTCTGAGAAATTCTCAATGACTCATGTTCGTTTTGGGCCACATGGTGCTGACCATAGCAAGACCATAATACCATACCTAATATCAAAAAGCTAATTATATTTTTCTTTAAATATATCTACTTAGTTACTTAGCTTTTTAAAAATCGCCCTTCTTTTTACACGATTATTTTTTATTACCTAAGTAAGTTCACCAGCAATTATTATAAATTTTGAGTGGAATAAGTTCATAACTGATAATAAAGCTAATATTTATAATACCCATATCTATTTACGTTGGTTTTCAAATAAATTTAAACTGTATCTATTGCCGATTGCTGAATACTGCGTTTTAAATAGAGCAAATTAATTTTTGCAGTGTGTATGTAATTCAATAGATATTATAGGTAACTATAGTTAGGTAGGTATAGTTATATATTAAGGGTAACTTTACCTTAATATTCAGTTTCTCCACATAATGACTAAGGTTTGCTCATCGCTTGCTTTTGTTAGACGACTTGAAGATACATTATGATAGAACAATGATGTAACACAGATAATCATAAGGATTACGTTTTGATATCTAGAGCGATTTCACTGTAGGTATTGCAACGCTTGAAGCTTCATTAAGTAAGTACTTATTGTTAAGAATTTAAGATTAAAGTTCAAAGCGCTTCCAAAAAAGTCTAATAAACATATATTGGAGTTGAACATTTTTATAATCATAAGCAAGATAACAAATTTAAAGTGCGGTAGGTAACTAATAACTAGGTATACCTAAGTGCTTACGTAGCAAGTGCTTGATAATTTCTAAATTATGCAAAGTAAACAGACAATTCGTATTAATGTCAAAATGACGATAACGGAAATAAATTGGGGTTAGCTGTTGCCACCATATTAAACAGTGTATTGGCAATATCGATATATTGATTTAATTTCAACATTCTACATATTTTTAAACCAAGCCGTCGAAATTTATGGAAACATCTTCCTTATATAAGTAAAGCATGATGTAAGCGCATCTTTGTATTAAGGCATTATTAAAATTCGTTTGTTTACAAAATTTAGTACAATCGAACCCAAGTACGCCACGTATGCAAAACAACAATAATAATTATCACCTTATTTAAGATATTAATAATTAACAACATTTTAATGAAAGAAAGAAATAAAGGTTGTCTTTAGCAACATTTTGAAGGAATCATTACATTGTGTTTTTGCAAAAAAACATAGATTGGATAAAGTTACCTCAGCCTTATGTCTATCTTTATCCAGTTATTGTAGATTTTCAGTTCCATGTACAATTTAATTGGTGTATCGTATCGGATGCATAAATTCGCGTTTAAAAACGTCCGATGGCTATCTAGCATCCCGAACGGCTCGGCCAGTGCTGGATCGGGCTGTTTATGGGCTAGTGTGGACAATGCCGGGTAATTAGTGTATTATGTGTGGGCGGTCTCCCCTCTATCTACCTGACTATCAACGTATTGAAGCTCATTATTTCACATAAGCGTTATTTACCACTTCTTTCGCAGATGAGCTACACGGTTAGGATAATAGTAAATATTGAATTTATCCTGCTATTAATACCTATCTGAACAAAATATCTCTTTAACATAAATAAACATAGGCATAGACCAAATTGATCGCAGATTTGAGCCTACAGACGCCAGGTGGGTAGATGAATACTCGCCAAAAATGGTAGGCTTTATTTTACTTCTGGGTTTTCCAATCTATTAATATACCATATCATCAAAATATGTGAATGAACAGACAACCTACACACCCACTACCTATCTATAAACTACCTATATTTAAAAGCTGTACATAAAGAGATATTTACCTAAATACATTTTTCAATAGCAAAACAAATAGGAAATATTACTGACTTATAACCATTCATCCTTCTTGAGATAAATAAATATAATAAAAAAAAAATAATAAAATGAAAAAGTATAAGAAAATAGTTAAAATAAAAAAGTCGATCAAGTACCTAGGTAGATATACCTGGGTGTATGCGTACAGTAAAGGACGTCAGACATGTGTAGTGTGGTGTAGTCAAGACTGAAAAAAGTGCATATTATATCACTATTTTTTTTTATAAAATAGGCATTATTCTATGTAGGTACTAAACTACAAGTAAACTTTTAAATTATAGAAATGCATACCCACTCTTGATCATTTTTTTTTTTACTTATAGTACCTACCTATTATAGAATAGGGATTGCAGTATACAAAATATAGCTATGTATGTTTAGAGTACTTTGTTTTTATTAATAGTTGTTAAATAACAAGTTTAACAAAACCAATACAAATGTAATGACAAAACAATCCAATAGCTATTTATTTATATTTTTCGTACCTATGAAAATATCGGTTACTTCAAAAATTTCAACATCGGGTGTAAATTAGTATTTCCGGTACCTATATCACAAGTCATCTCATATTCATTGTGTTTATCAAATAAGCAAACGGTAAAGAAATATATTTAGGGACTATCTTAAAATATTAAACATTGGCACATTTTAACCTCTTGGCTATTTGGAATTAAGCTCATGTAAGAGCTAAATTCTATAACTTTTTACTAGATCTATCTGATATTTGAAGTTCAAAAAATTAATAATAAGTAAATATGAAGTCATACATTTAAATTTGAGAAACTAAACTAAAAATATTAACAGATCACGAAAAAAAGCTACGAAAAATAAGATTCTCTTACCTTTACCACCGATTAATAAAAAACAATTCCACAAACAGTTTGTACAATTCACTAAACCGCTGCAAATCACTAAGTTTTGGTATGGTCCACCAGTTTATTTTGACGAAAAGGCTGTGGCTTCACTGTTATTTCGAATCAACGAACCGGCGTGGCTCGCTCCGGACGAAGCACGCGTGCATTTCAATGGATGAAAGTGTAAACTAAGGTTTTTGTATCGCTCGCTCTCGCTTCAACACACGCGTGAGAAAAGGACGAAAATGTCCACTACTGTCAAGTTTAGTTTAGCCAAGTGGCGACTTCGCCCACTTTGTTATTTAAATAATTTCTTAACTTTTAAGAGCTCTCACGCGCAAGCATAAGGAACAAACTGATAGCAATGGAAGTTGAGGCATACAAAAAATAAAACTAAAATATGTTTGTTTAATGTTTATTATCTTCCCACAGGTGGCAAGAACCAGAGTAGTGAGCACAACCTAACGTAACGAAAATGGTAACTATTTTTGGGGATAACCACTTCTAATATTGTTTTATATCTAGAAATCGATTTTAATGATAAAATTGTTCTACACTAAAATATCCACTATATGAAAACAAAAATGTACGGTGCCAATCCAGTAACGTGCATATTTGTGTACAAAGATTGAAATAATGTTTTGAATTGAAGTGATAATTAAGTTATAAAAACTTTATAAAGTTATGGCCTTTAAAAAAATTTGGAACCAAATAAAATGTGAAATCCCCTGAGGACTGCTCCTACCCCGGCTTACAAAATTTATTTTCTTTCAAGGTGAAAAGCTTACCGTACCGCACATCTTTAAAACGATACAGATATTTTAATTTGTTATAGTTAAAAATATATAAACTCACTTTGAAAAAGTCATCTCATAGAATGATAATATTCTGCATCAATTTAATTTTAAATGAGTGTTTTCAACTTCCAGAGACTTACTATAATATTATAAAGATATTTATTATAATTTATTTCATCCGAAAACTGTACCGCCTTAAAAATGGACGTCACTTGTAAGCCCCCGGATCCTATGAATCAACAGTTTCAAAAGGAAAGATATAATTTGATATGAATTGTAACAAATATGCATGTAACCAAGGCCAGAAGAATGCAATCGGTTACAAGCCGACTTGTTCCTTGAGAAGAGAGCTTGCTAGATTAAATTTGAAATACTACATGCAAAACCTTTTTTTTATGTATTTTTTTTAGTTTTATAAGTTTTAAACGTGTGCTTATTAGCGACGTGTCCAAAATTTACTTGATTATAAACTGCTCTCTACTCAATATAAGATGTAACATTATGAGAATTATTCGCTGATCGTGAAATTGCCGAAATCGAATTACCAATATATTACTGACAAAAGCTCGAATACCACTTGATATTAGGTGGTTTACAATTTAATTTGGGGACAATGAAATAAATTGTCTGTGAATTTACTTGCGCTCGGCAATATACTTTTCGTCAAGTACAAATCAAAAGATTGGCACATGTAACTTCACAGACGACATGAATTATTAAAACTGAGACAGGCTTTTAGACACCTCATCAGTTTTAATGACTCACAACATTGCTAGAGCTCGCAGAGGTCGTTATAAGCGTCCCCTAATAAAACAACACCCTTGCGAACTCTGTTGTTTTATAGACACACTATAAAACAACACAATTGATGTTCAGTAGCAAATAAACCTTCTTTCAAGTGCATAGGCACATTACATTAGATTAAAAGCTAATCAAATATAATATTATATGCAAACTTGACTAACAATACTTTTTTTTTTTGTTTTTCTATAATTTTTTTCAAGGTATGTTTTAGCGAATATAATTAATGGAGTAAGTACAATATAATATAATGATCAATGACGGAACATAAAAGATACTGTAAAAAAAAAGTAAGATTAAATGATTCAAAACAAATGAAAGTGAATTATTTGAATGATAAAAAATACCCAACCACTACTAACAATACATCTGTAGACATATTGAAGACGAATATATATAAAATGGATCTATGTTTATAGTACAAGAGCTTTGTCCTTCACGTATTATTGCTTAGTATGTAAGTATATAGTTGACAGTCGACAGTTCATGAGGCCGTATACTGTAAACATAGAAACAACGCAATGAAAACAATACATAAGTAATACATAAAGAACAGAATTTGCCTATACATTAATTTCACAATGATATCTTTAAATATATACAATAGCCTTTTCCGATGGGAAATTTGCAAAAATCTTTTTTTTTTATTTTTTTTCCTTTTAAGTTATTACAAACAGAAGTAAATCACACTACAGAAAATGAGTAAATAAATACAATATATAAACACGACACAATATAGCAAAGATTTGCATTTTTATGAAATTGTTACTAGGAGAGGCTTCAATAGTGAAAATAAATATATGAAATGGAGTCCTTATACAGAGTGTTAATGTTATTATTGGCGACATATAATAGCCAATAGCATTGCTCTCTGTATAAGACATCACCTAAGCCTAAACAGTTGTTACTCCATGAAAAAAATGAAAATATAAAATATAACATACACTTCTTATGCTTTACATAAACTATAATAACAGTTACGCCTATATGAACTGTTACCATCCATATTGGATAATTATGTTACAATTTACTTCACTGTCACTGTCCACTATTCCTCACTTGCGAGTTTTTCTGATAACACATTTCTTTCCACCTGACCACAAATAAACTAGGAATAAAATGAACAGTGACAGCGATTATACGCATCACCATTCCTTCCGTCCAACGCACCAGGGGCGTAGCTCCCTTACCTAACATTGTCCAACTTCGTATAAAACTTTACACTTTAAATTATTACTACTAGGGCAGACACGCACGGGCGAACTGTTCCAAAGTACATAATTGGCCCTCTTATCGTCTGCCATCCTAAAATAAACGGCTAATCAATAAAATCGCCGCGTTTAACTTAAGACACATTGGACAAACCATTTAAAACAAACCGTCCACTGTCTCCGATAACAAATAACCATACGATCGTGGACTCTCACCATCGGGCAAGCCATCAGCATTGGGAATTAATACCCTAACTTTACAATCAATATATTAAACCTTTTCCGAAACCATCGTCTACCTCCTAAGGCCCAATGCCAACCTGTCCTTACAATTTAAACTCAACTCTCCTTAAAGTTTGAAATAAAAATGGAAAACAAATTTTACATGTTAAAATTTTCGAAATGCATTTTTGATTTAAAAAACGTGAACGGAATTAATAAAATATCAACAAAATAATCCTGTCAACTACATTTTATATCAACAAATCCTTTTAAATACCTCAGGACGATATTATTGTAAGAATTATATTAAAATCGTCCGAAGAGCTCACCGTGAAATACTCGCTGCCTCCTCATAAAGAAAATACAAAAATTATTACTCTTCTTAATTGCATAGTACGTTGTAAATAATAACAGGCCGAAAAGATTGGCCATGTAAATATAATTATCTTTTTAAAAATACCAAGTTCCTTTTATTATAATTAATTTCTCCGATTTACTACGAAACAGGAGTATTTCACCGAGCATACCTATATATATATATATATTTTCATATCAATATAAAATCGCTACAAAAAAAAACATTGAACTAAAATTAAGGTTACATTATACTCCACCCTCAAAGATATGTTATCACTTTTTTGCCCTCTTGCACAATTGTTGGAGAAAGATTCATAGTTATGTAAAGTCTCGCTAATTTTAATCCTATAACTATTGCTATATTTTTTGTTATTTATTTAAACGCCACTTGAAATTGTAATGAAGGCTATCTAAAGCATTGTTAAGAAATAATTGATTTGGAACAATTACTTTAATTACAAACTGAGCACTATCCCTAGCCACTTTACACCACTTAAGATAAATTAGTAACGCGACTCTGGGGGCTCGCACGGAGAATATTTCTTAAAAACAACAATCGTTTTAAAAGGCAATACACAGAACGCGATATGATCGTTCAATAAAGGAAATAATCGATAGAGGCCACCTTGACACAATATACACGTAACATAATTGCGGTTTCATGATTATCACTTCCAAAGGCCACTTAGTTTCTTCCTGTATCGCGATGGACTCTATTGTAAACGTGAAAAATTGTGTCAAATCGGTCTCCCGCACATTCAGATGTCATCGACTCCTCGAGGCGCTCAAAAGCGAAACTTATCAGCGGTGGAAATTACCAAACTTAACCCTACTAAGACGCTTAACTTTTTCGATCAGCGAATGCGAAAAAAAACTATATGTATAACAATTACACATATTTCCAGTACAAATTTGTGGATTCGATTAACGGAACTAAATTTTATTTTGGTCGGTATGTAAAATGAGACGTTAGAATGCAAGCGAGAAAAAATTAATCGTCGTAGTAGTGCGTATCGTTCGGACGTTAGCCGCGTATTCGGACGAGCCAAACGGTCGTCTGGCAAAGTTTCCTAACATATCCTCCCGATATCGCAACGTTGCGAAACAATAACGTGCAAATACAAGACCGTCTCGAAAGAACCCAACGTGACAATGTCGCGGAAACGATGCGCAAAGAATACGCGGGGTTAACGCGTGAGCGGGCGGTCGAGCGCGGGCACGCAGCAGTGCAGGAAGCGCGCGTGCGGGTGCGTGCAGGTGGCGGCGCTGGGCCCGGCGCAGCGCAGCGCCGCGCTGTGCCGCCGCTTGCGGTCCGGCAGCGCGCCCGCCTCCGCGTCCGCGTCCGTCGCGTACATGCGGTGCGCCGCGCTGATGTCCGACAGCAGCTCCTCCCAGTCGCGCGACAGCTCGTCGGGCGGCGGCACGGGCGCGCGCGTGGGCGGCGGCGCCTCCACCGGCGCGCACTCGCACACGCACGCGTCGCTCCAGATGCTCTCGATGCCGTTGGGGCGCATCTTCTTCGCGGAGCCGCCGCACTCGTCGCACGACCACCCGTCGACGAGCGGCTCGGTCTGCACGCCGGCGTCGATCTGCCGCACCGGGAAGCGCAGCTTGAATCCGAGGTCGTCGAGATCGGGGCAGCGCTGCGCGGCGGTCAGGTTCAGTCTGCCGTAATCGATGCCGTTCGCGACGCGATACTCCAGATAGCGCTCGTGGGTGGTCTCGAGGTAGACGCCGCCGGACTCGCTGCGCTTGAACTCGACCGGGTCGAAGTCGCCGCGGATGTCGAACGTGTCGCCGTCGGCGTAGCGGGTGGCGGTCTCCGGCTCGCGGCAGATGGGACGGAAGTGGGTCCGCGAGGAGGTGAGCGGGTCCTCGCGGTCGAGGGGCTCGGGCGGGCGGGGGAGGGGGCGCGCGGCGGGCGCGGGCGGCGGGCGGGCCGCGCGCTTGGTGCGAGGCGGAACTTCGACGAAACCGCTGCAGTCTCGGCTGTGGTTGATGGCGGTGAACGAGCGCATGGTCTTGGCGACGGTCGACAGCGCGTCGTAGAGTTCGTCTCCGTCGTACAAGGAGAAAGACTCGATCTCGCGCGGTTCGCCTATGTTAAGAGGGCGCAAACGGTCGTGCAGACCTTCTGCAATTTGGGAAGGCGAATCGTTGCGCTTCGGCTGAGTGACGGTGATGCTGGTCGACCATATGCTCTCCGTTAGATTCATGCTACTCTTTTCGGCGGACGGATCGGCGAACAGGTGGTCTGATGGCGATGAGAGCAGATCTTGGAAATCGATTGGTAGATCTTGATACTCATCATCAGGAGTGTTTTGATCTTTAGACCACAGGGCCTCGATGCTACGGTCGAACTTGGCTTCAAATTTTGCATAAAGCTCCTCCTCCATTGGGCTTCTAGCCCGCGGAATCAGATCGTCCGTGATGACCCACTCTGTGTCGAGATCGAGACTGTCGTCCCAATCGGGAACCATGTTTTCATTCAACCTGATCTTTGCTTGCGTGATTTCTTTAATTTCGTCAGTTACTGTGTTCTCACAAGTGCCGTAACCCTCGTCCAAAGCGATCGCTCTTATAAACTCCTTCACGGGATCCTGAGTTTCGATATCCCATACCCCCTCATGCGTCATCCACTCGGGCATGCTTTCCTTGCTGTCAAAAGATCTACTGTAACTGTTGTAACGTTTTCTGCTATTTTTCTTTTGGCCGTGGTATGAGTTCCGCCGTTCTTTGCCAGTACAATATTTTTTGTTCTTACAATTCCAATCCTTTGATATTGCTAGTTCACTCTGCATTTTGACTTTCGAATCTGTGTTAGACTTACGACACCAAGCTGGCGGTGGCAAATAATACTGCAATGGCGACTCTTGTGCTTTCTTTAGAGCCGGGAATGCAGCGTAATATCGACGGACAGCCTCTGTTTGTTCCAAAGAACACGTGGGCATCCCTATCAGTGACGAACTTTCTTGATCTTTAATGTCTTGAAGTCTCGTGCACAGCTGATCAACAATATTGTCCAGACTGGACTCCTGAAAAATAGAGAATCTATATAAAGTCACTTTAATAGATAAACTAAAATTTAAATGATTAAAACTTTAAAATGTTACCATGAAATGCGACACTAAGCTAAATAATTATACCTACACCTATATCAATTAAGACAAAGGTGATTACAATATTTGTCAGTATGCATTTAAAATTATAATTATGATTTCAAACAAAGGAACAAAAAGAGGAAGTTTGCAAACAAAAAGGAGCAGCAAATAAAAACTGAAGTGCTTTTTCACAGGCAACATTTCACACAATTTAATTGTTTATTTTTTGATACACCTACAAAACAAAATAAAAGGCCAAATAAAAATAAACTTGATGTTGCCTCTGAATCAACTATTACAGTGGTGATATCACAAAAGACCGACCTTTTTGTAAGGATTCTTAAAACCACTTAACGTCTTCATTTTAACGTTCCCACTGTTACAGCCCCTTTCCAGAATTACTGAGCACTGCATATCCTCTTGACAGTAAAGAAAATAGTAATCAATTATTGGGGACTTTTTTCAAGAAATATTAGCTACCTGATTATCTTAACGATCATGTTTACTAAGTGTAATTAGTTAATTGTTTAATAGAGGAACTAGTTCCTTAATCACTTTTCTCTTTACATAAATAAGAATGAAGAATTGTCACATATTTAATCTCAAAGATCAATTTTTCTAAGAATACCATTTTAAATTGATTGTTATCAGAAATTTATAAATCCAGTGATGTTAATGCAATAATTGTGTTACAATCAAAGAAAAATAGGAACCTAGATTACTATGTTGACATAAAATCAACTTAGAAGCATTGTTTACAATAAAAAAAATAAACTATGTGTGTATTAAAAAATATTAAATCTCCATGTATAATTTTTAAACTGACCACTATTTAGATAGGTAATTAATTTCAATAAATATTATCAGTAGACAAAATCTTTTCATATTATTATGTAATTATGTTTGTTGATATCAACTATGTGAGCTCTCCGGAAACAAACATTAGAATTGCTCAGATCTGGGTAACAATTACTTTTAAAAAATTAACCTTTGAGATAAATGTGTTTATATTCCAATATGAATGTGCTAATAGGTATATGATGACATTTATTAACTAATATGAAGGTCTTACCTGTAAAATCTGTGCAATATCAGATGGGATGTGGGATGAGGTGCAATTCTTTTGACGTAGCAGGCCAGCAGGCGTGAGCCTGGCTCCCTCTCTTGTTTTTACGCATTCTGCCAAAAGTAATCTAAATCGCCATAGAATTCAATCATCTTGCTCAGAAATCGAGTGTCCATTTTTCAATCGCCGTGGGCCGTGTGATAGTATCGATCCTCGAAATGCCGCCTTACTAATAATACATGCTTATTTCTTTGGCCTATTCTTTGCTAGTGTTTCGTAGTTTTGTACAAGGCAGCGGTCCTCTTTTCTAACAAACTTTGTACAATCGCATTGTCACTAGCGATCAACGAATGACGCACTTCGTGCACCCCTTTACTTCTGAAACATAAACGTGAAAAGTTTTATTTACACTGATGTCACGTGTTGTTTTGTTACAATCATCATTATGACTTGCAAGGGCACAAAGAGTTTCATGGAAATCCATACCCGCCCCGCCGCGCTAAATGGGTCGATGGCGCCAAATAAACGTCATTCATGCGAGGGTGAGAACCGAGAAATTCATTCACTGCAATACTACGAAACTACAAGATGACGTTTCATTTTTGTTCTAGGCTAATATTTTCCGCGAGAAACGTGCAGATTAAACATTTATGTGCATCATGACTGATGACATTAATCATTATCTACCTACGAACTCAACAAACGATGCAATTTCACAAGAAGGCGACAGTATTACATGATACACTTTCACTGGGAATGCGCGATGAACTTCCGGATCAAAAACAGTAAATAATCAAAACAATACACAAACTTACCCGTAGTAGTTTATATGGGGAAATTATCATGATAATTTCTATACACACACACCCCGCATGAAAAAAAACATGGCAGCCGTGATGAGTGAGAGTCAAAAATTATAATTTGCGCAACGCCGTCAAAAGATTAGGATGACGTCTCTTCATTGACCAATGATGTGGCTTCGATTTTAGAATATATCAAAGATGGCCGACTGAGAGCCCGTGATTTTATGATTACATTTTTTCCTCAACGTCATTCGTCGATATGTATGTCTTTGATTCTATTGGGTGACACTTTGAACTTAGTAGCCAATAAAATTCTACACTCGGCGTTTAGCGTAACGATTTTCGCGCTTTTATTGAACCGCCAAATTTAAAAATGTACCTTTATGCAAGTCACTTTGAAATTACAAAATAACGTGCAATAACTATCGTTTTAATATTATATTGTACTTAGTTTACCATTGTATATCTGAATGCGATCAAATAAAAATATACTGACCTACATCCATATTATTGGAAAATTTACAATTCATGACAAATGCAACCAAGAAATAATTATTAACACTCCGTAGTGATGTCATTTTCAACAATCCTGATTCCTGCTCGCTGATATGATATGATCAATACTTGAGTCTTGAATGTACATTGAATCAATGTTAGTTGTATGTATTATCTACATCAAAATTCGCGATATAAGCATAGTATTACAATATAGGAAATATTGAAATACTGTGATATAGGCCTATCGCTCGAGGTACAGTATTATATTTATGTATGCTCATTCCCGTATTAATTAGGTAGATATCCAACCATTATGTTTGTGCTTACCACGCCACGGTGCAAAGTCTACAATAATAAAATTATAAACATGTTGTTATTTCTCTGTCTATTCATTTTGTTTGTTTTAACTTTTAATGTATTTGTTGTGTTCTTGAAATAAACGTTTTTCTATTCTATTCTACATAAATTATAGATTTTTTTTATCTGTCCGTCTGATCTCTGGAATGCCTTGACCGATTTTGACGGGACGATCACTGACAGACGGCTGACGTCATAACGAGTAAATTCTGCTATTATAGGTACTTTTTTGCTGTAACCACAGGAAGTAGGAACACTAGGAATTAAAGGAACATCTCATTGACGCTCTTGAAACAACAGGACTTGCTTAGTTTATTCATAAAATTAATCAAGTATGCATTTTGTTTAAATCTTCTTTAGATCTTTCAAAACTTAATTAGAACAATAGGAAATTAATATTAATACATTGAAATAAAACAGACTATTATGTAATCTTACGACATCTTTATTTTCTCATAGATTATAGCTATTCAGCAAGACAATGGTTTAATAAAGTATTTTAATTTCACAATTTTTTTCAATAAATACAATATGTTAAATTAACATTCTCCCTATATATATTACATTGTTTCGATTCTTTTAAAGAACTTGCATTATATGCAAAGTATTATTAGCCCAATGAATGGATCATTGTAATTCATACATTTCAATATTTTTATATCACAATTTAGCATAATAATACTTCACACATCCTTTAACATCCGCCCTGTTAATGGTTAAGTGGAACACAGGATTATGAAGATTTTGTGCTAATACTAAAGCATCTACTGAAAAGCGATCACAGATACAAAACAACAAAATAAAAATCTCTGAACCAACGTAAAGAACGAAACAGACTAAAAATAAAATAAACTTTGTACGGAGTGGAATAGTTATTTACATCAACGCGATTGATAATAATTACATTAACGAGAAATGCTTATTGTCATTAGATTAGGGTAATACATTGAAAACTCTCCTATAAATTGTCGTAAGACATTCACGATACGTAATATTCCTTTATTCTGGAATAAATATAAAAAATACCGATCATATACGAACGACATCCTTGCTAATTTGTCGCGGCAAACCGGCAGGAAAGCGCAAAGCCGTAAAAGGGGAATAGCTTTAACCCTCGCACCCATATAATATTATCTAATATATAAAAATCAATGCCACTTTTCGTTGTAATTCCATAACTCGAGAACGGCTGAACCGATTTCGATAATTCTTTTTTTATTATATTCCTTGAAGTACGAGGATGGTTCTTATGTAGAGAAAACGTTAATATGTACCACGGGCGAAGCCGGGGCGGACCGCTAGTATAATATAAAAATCAATGCCACTTTTCGTTGTAATTCCATAACTCGAGAACGGCTGAACCGATTTCGATAATTCTTTTTTTATTATATTCCTTGAAGTACGAGGATGGTTCTTATGTAGAGAAAACGTTAATATGTACCACGGGCGAAGCCGGGGCGGACCGCTAGTATTATATAATTATTATTAAAACGTCCATATACTAAAACAACCACAGTATCTAATAAATAGGACAATATATCGAACTGTCAAGATTATTTTTTATCTATGTAAATTTCTAAAAATGACAACACAACTATCTGTCAAAATTATTTTTTATCTGTATTCTTACACTGTACTTCGATGTGCAATGTCAACCTCGCACCTGGCGGAATTAAAAACTGTTCCCCCAAACGTGACTAATCTAGATAAGACAGCACTTCGCTTCCCATTCATCGTTGAACGGCTATAGCATGAACAATTACTCTACAAGTGTACACGAGTACGTTGTATTTACACATTATCTATGGTATCGCGTTATCAATGGCTCTCCGGCCGTTTACTGCTCTCCTCCGGTTTGGTGACGACTTCACTCTTTGGTATGGGCGGCTGTTCGCCGAACTTCTCGGCGGCTTTCTTAATCTCCCGCCGCTTTTGCGCTTCCCGTATCAAGTCGAAGAGGCTCTGTAAATGTAAATCGTACTTTTTTACTCTTGTATACACAGCTTTTCTATTATTTTTGAACACACAGCCGTAAAAAAGAATACAATAGATAATAATATATGCGTGCTTAAAAAATTATTATGTTGTGGAAATTCGCAGTCTTTTGTCCGTCTCAATCTATTTTGTTATTAAAAAAATGGAATTTTACGCGATGATACATACAATGTAAACCTTTCCCTATACATATACATAACACATAGTACATACACTTGACTGCGACCATTTTCACGAAATGATCAATCATTTCATGAAATGAGCAAATCTACGATATGGCCACGACATACCTACAATCATCCTATGGACCTATTACCTATACATACTATTATTGCACCCACCTTTCCCTCTGTTTCACTGGACTTATCCTGTTCCTTAGCAATGCTGGCCGCTTTGTCCAATGCCTTCTGTATTTTGCTCTCCACCTCCAATATCTCCTCCTTATCCAACAACTCGATGAGTTCCGCCATTTGCTTTTCAGATAGATTCACGTTCTCGTTGCCAATTATCTCGAGCATCTGAAATTTTTGTAAAATAAATTCTTTAGTTAGGATTTTGTACTGGCTTTACGTAATTGATATCATGTCAATAATAATTTTAAAGAATATTTTTAGTGCCATCCAAACCAATAACAAAACAAACAGGAAGCATTTGAGCCAAATAAAGGATACGAATTACAACTTAATACATATTATATTATGTTTCAATATATATAAAAAATTGTAGATTACATATTATATTAACATATTAATTGATTTAAAACGTCGTAAACGATTGCAACATGCATTCTTTTTTTTTCAATGATTACTATAGTAATCAGTTCCGTATTAAATCGCAAATATACCTAATATATATACAATATAATGTATGATAAGGATATATTATATAAATATATTGTCACGTGAGTCATGCAGTTTGCGTGACCTTGCCGTGATCGAATACACACAATTTGTTTACCGTGTAGACGGCGCGTCGCGATAACACGCTCGATACGATTATTATTATCTGTCCATAATGTATCTTTGGCCTACTTAAATTTGGTGTAGTTTATTTAAATTTCCTGCTAACTTTTTCTTTATAGTAAGTAGTCTCTAAATATAGACGAATTTTAATAAAATTAGTTATAAAATTATGAATACTACATAAGTTGTAGAGGTGATAACTGAAGTAATCTATTTAAACATGATTTTAATGCATGATAACTTAATAAATTTCCAATTTATATTATGTCAATTAAAAAGTAGTTATGTACATGATGTATCCAACCATGAACCATTATAAATTTATTTCATCATTTTTTGGTCTAAATCACCCGATACTACTATCTTGGAAAAGAAAATTTTAAAAATTATATCTTACATCACGACAATAAAAAATTACGCAGCAAAAATTATCTGTTAAATTTCTAAAGATTATTTTCCATCTCTGCATTTCCCGATAACTAAAGCACTTTTCTGTCAATAAATGATTTGATATCAAGATGGCATTATTGTGATATCATTTTTATTATGATAATAAAGGTATATACCTTAATTATTATAAATAGTTATTCTCAAAGATTTGCTATTTCCAGACAATTACCCAGCTATTACAAAAATATCTAACATTTTCTGTTTCTTTATGAAAAAAATCGATATTAAAAGAGAGCCTGTATTACCTTCAAAACGTCATCAATCTTCAGTTGCCCATCAAAGTCATCGTCCAGCCTTCCTAGTACATCCTGAATCAACTTGAGTTTAGCCTCATTGGGCACCTTCTGTAGACTCTTTATGGAATGCATCAATTCGTCGATCTGAATCAACTGTTCCTTTGCCTTTTGTGGCTCGGATTTCGTTTGTTCGAGCGTTGTTTTGAGTGTTTTCTCTTTGTCCTCTAGTTCAACTAATGCAGCGTCCAATTTGCTGATCATGTTGTTCACTGCACGGTATAATCTGAAATATTTAATTTAAAATATAAATCATTTTTCGTACTCATAGATGATATTGCTCTACAGGTTAATAATAAAAAATAAAAGTTAGCGCTTTAAAACATATGTCATGATTGAGACGTCATGAATTTTAATCTTTTTTTAATTCCATAGTTTTCTTTAAATTAAAATTTAAAGCTGTATTTTAATACAACAATGTTTTCCTCCTCGTTTTCTTATTTACTATAATTAACTCATTATTCACATTTTTAATGTCTAATACATATTATTGAAAAAAGTGGGTATCCACAAAAAAAATTAGTTGTTAATTTGATTTTTTAAAATGTAAAGGGACTTAGGGTATATAGAAATATTATATTTGGGCAGTATTATATTTTGTTTCATCATAGCATTGACAATTTGTTTACCATGGTGAGTCACAAGCATACAACCAAATAAGAATAGATTATCTTTATTATCAAATAGGCAATCTTGTTATTGGTTGGAAAATTTTTCATTTCTGTTTTGTATCAAACTGATTGAATCAATTTAATCAAATTAATTTCTGAATTTAAAGTGGAAATTACTTTTATATATTTCTCATTATTTATCAGGGATCAAAATCTTATGCAATAAATAAATATGAAATTCACTAGAAGTTTGAAATATGTATAACTATATACTCATTAGCAAAGCAAAAATATCCGTCCCCATACAATTAAATCTATTATGTTCTAAACACAAAGGGTGAAATGTTTGACCACTATATATGTAATCAATTTTCCCTCAAGATTCTTTGTAATTTATTTTTAAGCTATTAGTATAATATTTTTCATATTATATTCTCACCTTCTAGCACCCTTAGTTAGTTTAATATCCGCTTGTTTAGTTTTAACAATCTCATCCATTTCCTGCACATCTTCCCTGTAGTCAGACAATTCCCCTTTAAGTTCTTGAATACTTTCCTTTTCCAGTAGCAATGATTTCTTTTGTTCGGCTGTAAATTTAATAAATACAAGTTTACATTTTGAATCTTCATTTCATAAGATAGATCTGAGTATAGTTCAGAATAAATTCTTTTCCATGTATTCCTGCTTTTCTAGTAGTTCATCACCACAACAAATGTTACTGACCTCATTTCTAAGAACAAACATGTGCGACACTAGTCAACACTATTTACGAAAACTATTCATTAACATTTGTACCACCTTGACCGCTACTAAAATGTGGATAATTGCCAAGTATTATTACCTAATTTCTCTAAAGCGTCTTCAATAACCTCAATGTCTTTTGTCGATAGGCCTTCGTCGTCCTTTGGTTTGGGAGTGTCAACTGCGATAACTGGTGCAGGATCAACTAATACAGAACCAATATCTTCAAGAATTGGCGCTTTGTCTTTGAGCTCCTCTTTTTGGCGTTTCTTAGTCTCCAACATTTGCTTCTCTCTCTCAGCTTCTTGCATCTCTTTAATCTCTTCTTTAATTTTCAGCTCTTCTAACCTAATAACTTCAAGTTTAGCCTGTAAACATGATGAGAATTGCTTTCATACTTATGCAATATCAGATAGTATGTACATACTACATATACAATTAATGGGAAACTGTGATTTTGTTATCAATTTATTTATCTATTCAGTACATCAAAAGAAACAAAATTTAGAACATAAATTATATGAAACATAAATCAAGAGTTATTTAAAAAGTACAAATATTCTATCTGAAAAGTGACTAAAACTTATATTTACCTTGAAATCAACTTTACCCTCCTTCTCTCCAATGGCAGCTTTAGTTTGCATGACAACATGTTCTGGTAGAGCCGAAATGGTTGCTTTCAGCTTGTATGTTGTTGGCACATGCTCTGGCACCATTAGAGCTCTAGAGAGCAACAGTAGAGATGGAGGTACCTTCTCATTCAAAGACAAGTCCAACCAATTCCTCAATTCCTTCCTTAACCTCTCCTCGGAAACGCCATACGCACGCATACCTCTCGCCCGGCAAGCTTGTTGTAACTCGCTGAAATTTAAACTGTCGACACCCTCCTTGGCAATCATTTTGTCATCTGCTGCCAATGACCTCAACTTCATCTTAAGATTAAACCTTAACATGGCACCAGTGCCAATCGTGGATACATTAAGTACTTTACACAGAGCTACTAAATGTGGCCGCCCCAGTGAATCTAGTGTTATTTCATCTTCAAACAACTTGGAGAACTTCATAATTTCTTCACTGGTCGCCACATCACCCGACGTTCTTATTTTATTAAAGAATGCAGAGAACTCCTTAGCCAACTCAGAATGTCTGTTGCTCGCTTGAGGAGCCATCTGATCTAGGGTTTCTTGGAAGAACTTTGCCATTTCAAGTTTAACTTTCAAATGTTGCTTTAACTTGGCCTCTTTCTGACTACTACTTTCGAATGTAGATGGTAACATATTGGGAAACAGTTTAAGGAATATTGGAAGTGCAAATTCTAAGAATGGGACTGCAATGAAAACAATCAAAGGCACCATTCTGAACACATCTCCAATAGTAGTGACCAACAATCTATGTTCTCTCCTTGTTAATGATTGTCCTCTTAAGATTTTAAAGATCAATGTTGCAGAGATACGCACTTCAATAAATAATAACCTAAAACCGTGATAGTAATGCCTCAACTCATTCATAATCCTCTCTTTTATGCTCTTCTTCTGTTCTTGCTTCTTAGGAAGCTTTTCTTTTTCTTCTATTTCCTTCTTTATTGTCACAACTGTTGCTTCAACTTTTGAAGAAGGCTTTAGTGGTTCCTTTTCAAAATAATAATTACTTGTAGACAAATGTCGCAAATAAAATGGTGAAAATATTGTCGAATTCAGAGGCTTCTGAGTAATATCATGCTGCAATCTTAGTGGTTGGGTTGTGTAATATGACAATGACCTTGAGAGAGTAATATATGGAATATTTTGATATTGTTTGGTCTCCCATAATAATGCTGAAATAAACGATTTAATATTATTATTTTTTTTAATTTATGTCTTTAGTTTACCGTAACAAGGGTGGCTAGTATAATATTATTTCTATTTTCGTCAGTCACTACTTGCTCCCAACGTGTTATTGTTTTTGTATTTCAAACAATTGAAGAAATGAAACGTATTAAATTAAATCATGTGTATTTTTTTAAATACGAATAATATATTTTAACAGCAACCGAGTTATAATATGCAAATCGGTTATCGAGGACGGTAACCAAAATCTATATTTAATAGTTTAATCAATACATGATTAAATGACACAATTTTCTAAGAAGGAGCTATAAGTATATTACATATTATGTATATTGTAATAATATGTATATTTTAATAAACCACACCATAAACATTGATGAAGTCATGGTGTAATCAATCAAACCCTACAAAAGGTTAGAACAGGATTTATTTATTTACAAATATTATCAATATAATAATATAACTTACTTGATTTTTTAACGCATCGACAGTGGTTCAGGATAATTCTGTTCATTTTTGCTGTTTATGTTTACTTATTTATTATTAAGAAAAATATGAAAATTATTGAAAACAAATTCAACCTTTAGTGCACCATGACAATCTAGAAGTTATACAGACTAAAAATAATTTTACTCTTTTAAGTTAGCTAACAAATAATTACAGATAATAACTATTTTTATGATCCCAATAAATTGTTATTGTTTATTTAAAGAATTCTGTCAAACACTTCGAATAGAATAATTAATTTGTGCAATTTCTATGATAAAATTAATATTATCATACAGTGCGACACAAAAGAGATGACAAAAAATGAGGGCGCCACCGTCGCTCATATAGCAACACTGATACTGCGACGCAAGCAATCTTGATACTATAGAATAAAAATCAAAAAATAAAAAGTAATAAATACCGCGATTTAAAGTTGTTTCATTCATCATCGTGTAAATTTAAGACAAAAATACATTAGTATTTTAAATGACCTACCTAGGTCAAATTTTACTTAAATGTATTTGGAATTAGTTTATAGAAATCGGTCAAGCCATTTAGACTGCAGAGGCGCACATAGAATCAAACATACGAACAAACAAACATACATACATACAGCTCAAACCTAAGGCTTAAACACATTACGCTCCTTCTGGGTCCGTCAGGTAAAAAAAACAAGGTGATTTGAAAACTACATATTTTTATTTATTTTTTGTAGATATTCTCCTTCATTTTTACTCCCTTGCTCCACTATCCTGCGTACTGTGCTTTCAGAAACCCCTATAACAAACGAATTAAGATGAATAAAATCAAATAGTACATTTAACATATTTATTTAGTAGCTTAAAACTATTTTTTTTATGTCGGAGGCCAAGACTCACTTTGGATCCCTGCGTCCACTCTAGTAAGTAGCAAGTAAAGATTATAAGCATAGATAGCTGTATGAAAATAGTTATCACTATACTATTTAAGGGTGGTTGGATTGGATATAACTTCTTGACTCAAATTGTGCTTGTCGCACTATAAAAACTAGTTTTTGTTTACATACAAATAACCTCAAATTAAATTTCAAAAACGTAATAATCGCCATAGATACGTACATTAAACACTCGTCACTAATGGAATATTCTATTTTACGTAGTACTGAGCAAAAATAAATGGAATCTCACCGGTATAATCTGCTGTACGTCTGTAAACGTTTTCCAAATATTTTTCTCGTTTTTCAGCTTGAAATTATGAGAAACACCGAATGAAAACTTTATATATGGCATCACGGACACCGCTACGTTTAACCTTTTTCATGATTTCTCCTTTTTTGAGTAAATTTCTTGTTTAAAATAACAATTTTATCTCAACTTCACCAAATAAACAACAAATTTTTTTCAACTTGACAGCTGCATTGATAATTCAGGGTTGCCAGATAATGAAAGAAAAATTAGTTCCAAATTAATTAATTTCATCTCTTTTATGTCGCACTGTATTTTAACGTCGCGAAATCTTTTCTCAAAAGGCACGATGCCGTCCACAGCCGATGTGGTCCATTAAAAAAAACGAATCTAACCTACAATACAACAAATAAAAAAAAATATTTTTTAATTCTGTACCTACTTAATTATGATGATACATTAGACAATGAATATTTTATGTAAATATCTACCTAATATTAAAAACTTAGCATGCGTTGCTATAAGGTCAAACAGTAAGTTTTCATTTCCATGTAATTGGTACATTAGGTTTAGAACTTTACAACAATAGGGTTAGAACTCTCAGCTGTTAACGCTACTCTTACAAATTTTGTGATAATAAAATAGAATAATTAAATTTTTAGCATTAACGCTACTCTTACAAATTTTGTGATAATAAAATAGAATAATTAAATTTTTAGCATTACAAATAAACAAAATGAGTTCATGCAATAATAGCCCCAAGAGTGAAGCGAAACGAATAGTATGGGTCGATTTGGAAATGACTGGATTGGATGTAGACAAAGATCATATCTTGGAAATTGCATGCCTCGTAAGTGATGCTGATCTCAACGTGGTTGCTACGGGTCCTAACATAGCCATAAACCAACCGGATGAAATATTAAATAGTATGGGTGAATGGTGCACTGCACACCATGGTGAGGTACTTAGAACTTAATATTTTTTTATTATGAAACTAATTTTCAAGTAAAGCATGTAACTTTTGACTTTTTTATAAATTAAACATAAAGTATTAATCTGAAAAGAAGCAGAGCTTGTTTGAACTTTTCTTTGAAGTAACAAAAAACAAATTTTTATTAAGTTCCATGTTCAATGAAATGTTATTTCCTCGTAGAAATAGGCCATTCTAACCTAATGAGTTTTCCTGAACCATTTGATTGTAATATATATTTTTTATTCATTTCCTATATTCTACAAAACCTAACTTTATATTATAAATGCAAAAGTAATTCTGTATGTCTGTCTCTTGTCACCTTAACCACTGAACTGTTTTGGGTGGAATTTTAAACATACAGAAATAGCGTGAGACCTAAGAAAGGACATAGGATAAGATGTATATGGGAACCATGAGGGTTTCCACGGGTGGAAATCTAGTTTGTCATAAACCTGTAACATACACATTTCACATGTTTTTCTTTCAGAGCGGACTAACAAAGGCTTGCCGTGAATCTACGATAAGTTTAATTGAAGCTGAAAATCAAGTATTAAAATTTCTTAAGACACATGTACCAGAAAAGAAATGTCCCTTAGGAGGTAATAGTGTATATATGGACAGATTATTTATAAGAAAATATATGCCAAGGGTAAATGATTACTTACATTATAGAATAATTGACGTTAGTTCATTCAAAGAAATAATAATGAGGTGGTTTCCAAAGGAATATTCAAATATACCTAAAAAGAAATTTGCACACCGAGGCATGGATGATATTTTAGAAAGTTTAGCCGAATTAAAATATTATAAGGATAATGTTTTTAAGAATCAATGTTGATGATGATTGTCAAGCGTTTTTGTTGAATGCTGTTGTAAATTTTGTTCTAAGCATAATTTTAAATTGAATGCAAAAAACTTATTTAATATTTTTAAGACATCAGAATTCTGTGTTGCAGTCAATACTAATATAATACTGATTTTAACATGTACAAATAATAGATTTGCAGTATTGTAATCATGTTAGGATGTTATCTGTTTTTGTATTAACTTCAGAACAAATGCATAAAAATATACTTCTGAAAAATATTTGTATTATTTTCCCCCCTTTTTTGAATAGAAAATTTTTATTATTGCGCCATCTGTCAGAAAACTATAAAAATAATGTACATTCTAAAACAGTAATTAAATATATTTTTGCGTCATCTGTTAGAAGACCACAAAAGTAGTGTAAATTCTTAAGGCTATTAAATATATTATAGCGCCATCTAGTTGTTTAAGCAATAAATAATAGTTGAAACTATTCGATACTAGATGGCGTAATTTAGTTACTCTCGATTTACTAAATTACGCCATCTAGTATCGAATAGTTTCAACTATTATTTATTGCTTAAACAACTAGATGGCGCTATAATATATTTAATAGCCTTAAGAATTTACGTACACTATAACAAACCCTGTATGGAAATTGGAATCTAAAACTTTTATGAATTAAATTAATTTTTGATTTGATTCACAAGGTTGGATAAAATTTGTTCGATTAGCAACGGAACTATGGAAGTACGGAACTAACGGAAGAATTTAAACTAGTGTACAAATTCTTTAAAGCTATTAAATATATTAAAGCGCCATCTAGTTGTTTTAGCAATAAATAATAGTTGAAACTATTCGATACAAGATGGCGTTATTTAGTTACTCTCGATAATAATTTAACAATGGAAATTGGAATCTAAAACTTTTATGAATTAAAATTTTAGGGTTTAGGTAACTGTATTAATTTGATTCACAAGGTTGGATAAAATTAATTGTTCGATTAGCAAAGGAACTAGTAAAACTGCAGCGAATGTATTTTAACCATTTCAAGTTTTGCAACTACTTAAGAGCGCTTATTCAATTTAACGCAAGTCAAAATCTCCGCGATCTATTACGATAGATCGCGGCTTGCGCTATCCTTTTACTATGAACAGCATAGGTCCACAGGAGAGCGCCGAGCAACATATCCTCTCTCTGGGAAGGCTCGCTGCCGACTGATTTTAATCGGGTCGCGCGCAGTGTTTTATAGTACTTTAAAAAAAATTGTAGAAAAATAATAGAGGTACCTTAGTTGATTTTTTAAATTTTATCTTATAAGTAATACGTTCTTTTATTGCAATATGTATAAATTATATTCAACTAAGTCAAATATCTTGGTGAAAATAATCATTTTGTCGAGTATAATTTCTAAAAAAATTCACATTGTTCGGATTTTAATTTCGTAAGTTAGGAGTCCAAATTAAAAAAATCTTTTAACTAACTATTTTAATAAGGATTTTTGCAGTTAGTTAAAAAAAATGTGTGTTAGATCTGTCAGCAATTTCAGATATTTTTAGCTTCGAAATTGACACTAAAAGTGAAATCAAGTAATCATCGGCTCAGTTATCTTGATGGTATTCACAAATACTGTATTAATTGAAAAAAACTCTTAACTAACTATATAGACAATAAAATTCCCTAAAATTATTAGTAATTCATATGTTTGTAAGATAAGTGGTTGATGGACAATCTGGTTTGAAAAATCACATATTTGAGCCAAACAGCGCACGGACCGCGTACACGGCCTTAATGCTCGTATGTTCAAAATTAGCATCTAGATTGATTCCCGCCTTCATTTCAAAGCTTTTTAGTTTTACTAATCAAGTCAGATTCGGTATTTACCTACCTAGTCTATAATAAAATACGTCATGTACCTATATTAAATTTATTTAGTATACCTAATAGTGGTAAAGATTTGTATTAATATTAATATTTATAGGATCTATAATGATCTAAGATTTCAACCTTAGATCATTAAAGATTTCAACTTATTGATATTTATGGTTTTGCTAATGTCTTTTAATTGTAATAGTGAAATTTATTAGTATGTTTTGTAAGATATGCATGTAACTTTTAACACTGCTATGCGATTATCCAAGCTTACAACGCTTTTTATCCTCTAACAAAGTTAAACGATTTCTAAAAAAAAACGTTGCGTTTATTTTTTGTTAAAACTTACAGCTGTTTATATGAAAAATGAAAATATAGCATAGGCCATAGGTAACTACTTATACAATTAGGTAATATCAATTCACATGGCCTACGGTTTCGCTTGGCTTATAAGCTCTGACAACAAAGTTGATATTCTTCCAATAAAAAAATATATCTAGGAATACTAGGTATAATATAGGTATAATAAAGCTGAAGAGTTTGTTTGTTTGAACGCGCTAATCTCAGGAACTAGTAGTCCGATTTGAAAAATTATTTCGGTGTCAGATAGCTCATTTATCGAGGAAGGCATATTGAATTACATATTTGCTACATATCATCACGCACCAACAACAGCGGAGCACAGGTAGTGTATCAATAAAGGCAAAAAATAAATGAATCCCTAACGAACACATCGCTCATAAGTAGCCACAAAATAAGTTGCAAATATTGTGTTGGTAACTTTTAATAGGATAAGGAATGATGTTGTTACATACTGAACGAACCTTACTTAGCATACTGTATCTTCTAAATCTATGGGGATTTAATCTCTAAAGCCATTCTAACGCAATTGGTAGGGACATGCTTAATTTCCAACAGGGTAAATACGAATTTCACATGTACTTGTTTGTTTGTTTGAACGCGCTAATCTCAAGAACTACTGGTCCGATTTGGAAAATTCTTTCGGTGTTTGATAGCCCAGATATCGAGGAAGGCTATAGGCTATAAGCTAGGCTATAGGCGAAGCGGAGCCACTCGGGTGAAACCGCGGAGCGCAGCTAGTATAAAATATACTTAGTAGATACTAGATAGATACCTTTTCAAATAATAATCCAAAGGTGAATTAAAAACTGTATTCATTTATTTAACTACCTTTAATCACAATACTATTTTAGGAATTTGTCTAATCATACATCATAACTGTGTTAACTAACAATTAATATAACAATAATACAATTAAATATATATATATTATGTAATATGTAATTCCTTTCACTAATTAGGTACATTTATAGTGAATTATTGGCAACAATCAGAAGAGGCACTAGTTTTACAATTATACAAATAAATTTAGATACTAAATAAAACATTCCAAAAGGTATTTATGATAAATACTTACAAATAAATCTAGTAGAAAAGAAGTACAATTTGAAAAAATATCTTACTTTTATCTGTGTTTGGCTACATACAATATATTCCATACATATAGTTACAAAACATTTATAACTTAAAAAAATAAACATAACTTTGTAGGTGTTGCGTGCCCTTAGTTACAACCTAGATATTACGAAATCTCAAAGGTCTCACGAAAGCTTATTCAGGCTAAAATTCACCAAAATAATCGATACTTTTAGATATTTCAGTACATATCACAGACAGAACATATAATCAAGCCAAAATAGATCTATATCGAACTTTTTAATTAACACAACAAAAATATAGATATGCACTCTACAATTCTTTATTATTGATGAAAATAATAGATGAAAAAAACAGTTTTCATATAGGTACTAGGCGTATGTATACTGCACAGTATACTGTGTACATATTAGGTAGGTATAATGTAGGTATATAGATAGTATTTACAGCTATTAGTAGGTGTACCATAATAAAAATATATATTGTAATAGAATAAGAAAATAACTTAGGGACATTGAGTTAATATGTACGTACGTAGTACATATTAACTCAATGCTTAGGGATTCGAAAAATAATACATTCTGTAAAATAAACTACCTACCTAGTTATGTAGTTAAAGGAAAATAGGAACTGTATAAATATTTTTGTTGTTATATCCAAAGATTTTCATTTTAGCTATGTTATCTCCGTTAGGTACATATTTCACAAAACAACGGAAGAAAAGTGAAAAAACCACACTTGGAGAATTTAAAAAAAAATTTAGGGTACCGGCAAAAGTGTTTCATGAATGAGCTCCGTACCTATATTTTTCATGTTTCTAACTTTCCAATGAGTCCGCGTGAAAGACAAAACACTAACTGGTAAATATTCGCTATAATACGTACATAACTAATATCTTGTTAACAATTTGATTTTTATTATTAAAGAATTATTTATTAATCCATAACCACTCATTTTTCTATGTAATAAATTGTTTCTATTATTTTAAACTAATGCTCTATATTATTTAATTTATTACGATTTTCTTTGACTATTTTAATAAGGTACGTGTGTCGCGCTCAAATTTACATTTTTTGTAAGTATACTATTGAAATCCGATATGACCTATTATTATACAATTGATTACACAAGTTAAAGGAGATAATATCACAACACAGGTCAATATAATATGTATGTATTTTCTATCAATTACTGTTTAAAACCGTACATGATACATATAACGTTTGGCAAATAGATACAATTTAATCGAAAAATATAATTTATACATATATAAAGAAGTAGGATATAAAAGTTAAAGAATTTTTATAATTATAGTATAGAGTACAGCAACATTTTAGATTAGATCTTGCGTATGTCTAGCTATCGTTTGAGTCGGAGCACCGGAGGCTCAATTCCCGTACCCCTCCTCATTAATTCCTTTTTACTCTTCAAAAAATTCCTTTTTCCAGACCAAGATTTTATTAAGGCCTATTTATTTATCAATGTGCTCGTATTTCCTAAACAATGCATAAAACTATGAAAAGGTTTACAACTACAAACATTTTTATATTAATTTTATACATTTAAATACCTATATTTTAACTATGTTTTACACCTATTTGATATATGAATACATTTAAGGTTCTTTTTTATCTACATTCTATATCTAATTAAACATTTTTTATAATAAATATAATTTTTAGATCTATAAATCTGCTTTTATAGAGACTACCTACTCTTCTAATACATTTTTAATATGTATGTATTGCAGTCCCAAAAATTATGAAAGTGATCCTATACAATGCATTTTAATTTAATAATGTTAATAAACATCTAAACATACATGTAACTAATTTGAATTTAAACCGCGAATTGCGGTTTATGGGTTAACGATTTAATAATCAGCTGATATCTATTACATGGGATGATTATTCGCGTACAAAAACAAATTCGTTGTAGTGGTTCCAACGATTTTCCTCTGAATCGACACCTGGCTTGAGTTCAGCGGCTCCACCGGCAGTTCCGCTGCCACAGCTCGCCGTCAACTTGAACCCTTGCTCTTGGAGCATGTCGAACGCCTGCTCTATAAAGGAATGCTTCAGGAAGAAACGCGACGTGTACCTGTCTGCCAATCCATGGTCAGGATCCCGCGATTCGTTCAATGTTTCTCCGAATACGTCCCGACACAGTGTTACTTTACCACATACCAAAATACGAGACAGCTTCCTGAACTTGACATCGGCGAGTCCGTCTCGGCCGAAGGCGAAGCTGCCGCGATATCCCACTGTGATGCAGCCGCGTTCCCGGTTCGGGGGCCGCGGGTCGGCATCTCTGACGGCATTCTCCAGGCCGGCCAGGCGGTAGTGCTTCGCTTCCCGCGCGAGCCGCTTGTGTTCGCGGAAACATTCAGGCAGCACGAGGCCGCCGTCACGGAGGTAGTCTAGCACGTAGCGGAAGAGAACACCGTCACGATCGAAGAAAATGCGGCCGCGGGCGTCGCGAGGATGGTCGGGATCTTGCAACGCGGCCGCCGGCAGCGAGTCCGGTTCGCGCAACAGCGTTTCACGTGTAGTGGCATAGTGCACGCCGCCTACGTTGAGCTCGAGCACTTCGGGCGGCACGTCCGCCATGGTCGGAGGCTGGGAACGCAATGCCGCGGCTGCGCGCCCCTTCTGACCCACTTACTGCCGCCCGCCCGCGCCCATCAATAACGCACGCCCGGGTTACTGACTTGGACGTAATTATTTCCTACCCCTTCGTTCCAAACTCGTGAAAACCTTCAAGGTCGAAGTCTATTGTTAGTTAACAGATGCTTTGATATTCTCGATACTTTGGGAAGTTAGTAGTTAGCGCACTTCGTCGGTTTCGACTGTTTACCTTGATAATGACTTTGGCATGAATCAACAATTGGAAGTCAATCTCCGCACGCGCTCGGAAACTCCACGTAAGCGCGCGTAACAAGAATTCTTTGCGAGTAAAACAGTCGCAACTTATCAAAGTTTAATGAAGTTTTAATGAGACTGTACCGAGTTTAATGGCGGCCTGAACGAATTTATTACACTTTATAACTTGATTGTTTCTGATTTCAACTATGGATTTGAGAAGGTATAGATATTATGCTATTCTTAATCCTACTTTATATTTTCGTAAGCTTTTTTACAAACATGCTTAGTTATTGGTATAAAATAATAAAATATACACAACTTTCGTTGTTTGTTCTTTTGTATACCTGCTTATCCTTCTTTTTTCAATATTTACAAATAGTAATTAAAACCTTAGGTATACTTAGTAGGTATTAAGTAAATAGTAATGAAATGAAATGAAATGAAATGAATTTATTCGCAAGAAAAGTGGTAATACAATGGTGTTATGAGAAAACTTGTTCTACACAATTCGCCAGTCACAGCTGGCATGCGAATAGTTACATTAAATTGGGCTTGTTAAATTTTAAATTAATATAAATTATAAACATTAATTTATTGATGACTAAGATTCAAATAAAATTAAAATAAATTATTACCTTAGATTATTACATATTTGCATCAAAAAATTCATTTAAATTATAATGGCATTTGTCAATTAACCAGTTTTTAAGTTCACCTAGAGTACCTAGATAAGTAGAGTTATTATTATATTGAATGGGAAGCTATAAAATTTAGCATTTCCATTTGTTTAGATAAAGTGACGTAAAATTCGTCTATTTACTCGGAAACTGGGCCAAATGAAATAATGAGTAACATTCAGAATTTTTCTCTAATTGAAAAAAAGGGCCGTGAATGGTTGAGAAAATAAGACTTCCGGAGCGAAAGCTAATTAATTGAAAACTGGATAAATGTAAGATATTTTAGGACGAAATAATATCAGTGACTTGTTAATTTTGCTCCTTTTCCAATTTATTGTTGAAACAATGTTCCTTTGTCAACCGTCCGAGTCGGGGACTGCGAAAAATTGAACAAGTTATAAAAATACACCAAACATTATACATTTATTCAGGAAAAATGTGCGCACTTTCATTCGCCAACTACACTAAAAGCTTGAAATTTCGTATCTCTCGTTAAAATTAAATCATACGGTGATTTAAAACGCTCTTTGTTGAGAAGTTTGAATTATATAACGTTTTAAACGCATCCCCATTCAGTTTTCACGCACTTGGGTTATAATGATGTAGAGATGTAGGTATGAATTCTATTTGCATCTACATTAAATTTTACAACGATGCTAAAAATAAAGTACTGTAATTATTGTTATTATTGTTTTGGATATCTGGTTGTTACGCTTTTAAGGTAAACCACAGCACAGATTAGGATGAAATTTGGAATGAAATAAGTCGAACACCCAGGTCCAGTGCTACTTTTTTTAAATCCAAGTCCAAAAAGGCTGAAATACGATATGCAAGTATTTGTTTTATTCGCGAGTAAAACTGTGGGACACAACTAGTATAAATAATCATATCTTTACGTAAATAAGAAAGCACATTTGTGAACTCGAATAAATAGCTCTTCCAAATAGAGCCAACGTTATTACTGGTTCGTCACAAAAACCGTGAAGATTTTACGACGATCTTATCAAATGTGATTTTCTCCGAAGATGAGATATTTTATGTAAATTCGACACGATTTCCACAGACATATTTTATGTTTCTCTCTTTTGATTAACCTGTTCAGTGCGCTTGGTTCTGTTACTACAAATAGTAATACGAAGCTGAAAAGTATGTTTGAACCCGGGTTGATCTCAACATCTATAATTGACTGATATCAAAAATTATTTCACATTTGAAACTTGGAAATGCAACTACGTGATTCCTGAATGGTATAAGCACATATTAAGTTACAGTATATTATGTACTTAGATCTTAACTTAGATATATAATTTTGCCACCAAAATACAGAAGATACACTAGTGCTAATTTATAAATGTTACAGATCTTAATTGACATACAAGTACACTTGAATGAATGAATGAAATGAATGAATGAATGAACTATAATAATATATAATGAATGAACTTGAATGATCAATAAATAATGCTGGTGTACATTAATCATCTCGCCGTATAACGAAGCTTTTGAACGTATATTCTGATAGTTCCTTTTCATTTCTGAACTCCGCTTTGTCAATCTTGCTGCTTGGACTTCCTGTGGTTTTCAGCCAGTGCATCCTGCAAATAATGCATTAAATACAATTCTTAAATGTGTGGTTAATCATTATTGTTAATATATTCTACAATAGTTAGATAGTAGTTAGAAAAAATAATTAGGAATTCGTAAGTTTGTAAGGATAGATGTATGTATGTACATATCCTATATCACAAAAAAGCTCCTGGATTGAGTTGCATAGTGTTGGCAGTGATGTGGCTTATGTATCAGAATAACACATAAGCTATAGAAATACTTGCTTTTGCCCACGGGTTCGTCTGCGGGTAAAACGCCATGAAACAGCTAAGCATATCAAATGGTAATCATGTAAATCAGCTATATGTAATAATGATCACCATGGTACCCGGATAAAAGTAGCCAATGAATCTCTGCCAAATTTCTACAACTTCGATCAACTGTTTTTGAGTGAAATATTAACAAACATCCGTCCGTATCCAATCAAAATCATATCCATCATCACAAACTGACACGTTTTTATATTAGAAGTACACGGAATCTCACACGTACCTATACAAAAATTTTGATTAAAAATTGATCATCGATATCCATCTGTTAGGTATATAATAATACCTATTTTATTTTTTCTTTATATTTCTTATAATCCATACTAATATTATAAAATGCGAAAGTAACTCTGTCTGTCTGTCTGTCTGTTACTCAATCACGCTTAAACTAAGTACTGAACCAATTTGCATGAAATTTGGTATGGAGATATTTTGATACCCGAGAAAGGACATAGGCTACCTTTTATTGCGAAACATGTACCCGGGCGAAGCCGGGGCGGACCACTAGTTTCTAATATTTTCATAATATTCAGCATAAGCAAACTTTTAGTATCCCCATATCATTGAAGATACATAGTTTAATGATCATAAACGTCAAGGGTGTGTTAGTTGTGTCCCTATATGAATATTGGCACATGTTATTAAATAGAAGGCAGGTCGTTTGTCAAATGACTTCCACTTCGAATATTAACAGCTAAAAGGTGGAATTAATTCGGTTTTCAAAGGTAAATGGTTAGGAATGAGTTTATTAGAATAATGGAAACGGATATTGTTTTTTCAGAGGTTCGATCTGGATCTGCAGATTATTTTAAGCAATCATCCTATTGCTTCAAAACGAATATTTTATAGGAACTACACTCGAACACATGTCTCAGAAAATTTATTACCAAAGAAAATATACCGTTTATTGGATGTTGAGACGCGAAGGTATTCTAGCTACCCTATTATAAATACGCTATTAACAAGAACATATTCGCATAATCCGTGACATGCCAAATATGATATTTCATAGACAGGTATTTTCAGGCAGATTTTCATGAAACATCTCATTATCTTTTTGATGTTACCTCGCTCAAATGACACATATTCAGGCGAGCGTAGTGAGTGGCACTCCGGAGACCTTGACGGTCAAGTAATGTTCCACATTAAGACCTTTTTCATAATGAAAGTGCCGCCGAGGGTGTGCCGTATAACGTTACAACGTGGGATTGCTGACAAATTGAACATCTTGCTTTGACCTTTTCAATATGTACTTATTCATTTTAGAAATTGGATCGCAGGGGAGCGGAAACGGCATTTTAAACGAACATTTTGTGAGGAAACTCAATAGAATAGAAGGCGCAGATTCGATAATTTTAATCTTATATCATAGGTAATATGAAATTAACCTGCCTCTTTAGAGTTTAGATTACATTCTCATGTAAAATAATCTATAGTCTATAAATAGTTATAAAAATCAAATTTTTATTCATAAAGAAAAATATATTTACGTTCCGCTACAAAATTTATAAGTACCTACTTATTCACTATTCATGTATGTATAAAGTTTTGCTTTTGTAAAAATGACTCGACATTCCCGAAACAGTTATTTAAATAGTTCGGAAGTTAGGATAGCTTTCTGTACCTATTTGTAGGTAGGTAAGTATGTCTCTGTAATTCCTTTCAAAAATGCTGTGCTTCGCATTTTCTTGTTGATTTTACTTGTGTACCTACATAGTACGTTGATAAAGTATAGAATTTTTAAAACGATTTATTATTGACATAAAAAGTTCTACAATCTATTAGTTCTAACTTCTAACTGAGTATCATTAAATACATTATTTATTTCACCATGGCCTCACGGTGTAAATAATATTCTGAATAAATCATATTTAAAAGTCTCTAATTTGAGGTTGATTTAAAAAAGGTTGGGAACCCATAAATAAACAGGAAGCTTTCTTTATAACTGTCATTATGTCATACATCAAAACTTCTGAGCTTGCTTCTGAGAGTAAATTCGGATCCGCATCCGCTAGCCTGTAAGTTTCAAGCTTATGAGGACACATAGACAGTTCAGTGTTATGGCCACAGATAATAAAATATATACTATGTACTGTTGAATTATCTTTAAGAAAAGCATTTTGAAGTGAAACTTCTTTATCGGGGTTGGAAAAAAATTTAGTGTAACATTTTTTCGTTACGCGTGACATTTTTCCGTTACGCGCCATCTTTTTCTTATCCCTACCACGCGTGATTCGATGTATTTCTGTAAAATTGCATATAGTATGTAAATTATTTTTTGAAAAATAAGGTCATAAAGAAGTTTCACTTCTTACGTGTGTTCGAACACATTTTTTTTTAATAGACACTAATGTTTTAAATATACTTCATAGTACGTATATAGACGTAAGGTGATAGGTGCATTTTTGGTAGTAACAGGTAAATCACAAAAATAAATAAAATTAGGAAGGAAGATACCATTGTTACTGTGAACTTTTAGTAGTGTGATTTGTCATACCGCATTTTTTCGCTTCGCTATTCGCATGAATTTTAAATGCGATATTAATGTGAATTTCTAAATTAATGTTTGCTAATCAATCAAACAAAAACAGTTAATACATAATTAGTTTAGAAAAAATGACAGACAATATTTGTGTCTATAGTAGAAACTATGTATGATCAGTATTGCAAGTGCATTTTGTGTGAAAAATAAATCTATACTAATATTATAAAGCTCAAGAGATTCTTTGTTTGTTTGAACGCGCTAATCTCAGGAACTACTGGTCTGATTTGAAAAATTCTTTCGGTGTTTGATAGCTCATTTATCGAGGAAGGCTATAGGTATAGGCTGTCAAGAAATCGAATATTTTAATATAAATTGAATAGGAAATTTACTCTAAATCTCAACTCATTGCCTCATATTTATATCAGCATTCAAATTATTTTTAACTTACTACCTATAAGAGAATAATACATATATTATTTGAATTGTACTCAATAATATATTTCTTTAACTCTACCACCAATTTGGTTGGAATTTGGAACGAAAATAAATACTTTTTTTTAGAAATGAACACCTCTTATAGCCTTACCTATAACTATGCGGCACAGCTAGTTTATACTAGTTTTAACAGAGTTTGTATTTATATAGGACAATTTAATACTTAATTTGTATTCTTTCATTGCATTAAGGCTTTCAGTTAATTGAATTTTGCCTGTCACTAAAAATATCCCAAATAATTAACATTTTCAATATAGTAAAGTCTAGTTCTTTTAAGAAAGAAGCTTACATGGATTCCACTTTATCAGCCGGCCCTTGCATTTGTCCCTGAACAGTACCATGCGAAGTATTCATACACCATCCTTTCAATCCCAACTTAACTGCTTGTTCTTTCGTGTACTGTTACAAAACAGTTACTATAAGTATATATTAGTATACTATTAGGTATTGATAGTAATTTTATGTAACTTTTGACATGGATAACATGTTTTATATTCTGCTGAATTTTTTTCTGGTAAGCTGTGTTCATGAAAATGTTAGTTTTCCCTTACCTTTCTGAAGAATACACCTTGTACTCTACCAAACACCTCAAAATCGACGCTTTTTAATGCCATTGAGATAGCTGCTGTGCAATGATTGGCTTTAATACAACTTGTTACAGTTGTTAATAATAATAAACGTAGCATTTATCGATGTTTAACAGGAATCTGAATATTTCGTCTTAAATATGAATTATAATTTTCCGCTCTTTTCAATTGAATTTTCGGTGCATAAATTATTGTCACTTCTCTCACAATTTCTCATAATATGTGACCATTATGTGACAATGACATAACTCATTTGTCAATTATTGTCAATGTCAGTTTAATAATGCTTGATGCTCTGCTGTTATAGGTAAACCAGAATCTGATGGCAATTAGGGAAATCAAAATTTTGAGTGTACAACCCTAGGGAAAATGGACTGAACGATCTTGATACTGCTTATTTTTTATTTTGTCCTCAATATATATATAGTCACATTACATAAGTGGACAATACTGTACTTAATAATGAGATATCCATTTAATATTATGTAGGTACATACTTACATGTATAATATACAATAATTATACATATTACTTTTATACAGGTATTATATATTATTATTTACACATACCTATATTTGTATATTCATTACCAGTATGCCATGTGAAAATATCGATATAATGATAATGTAGATCAAAACTGCTTATAATTTTTTATAAAATAAAATAAAACTATGTTTATTTTCGTAAGTATTAACAGATACACACATTATAAAATTGACTTGGACAGCTTGGACTTGAAGAATAGCCGTATTGGAAACTCCTGTAATAAGTTTTCATAAAATTATATTCTAATCAACGAACAATATTATAGTTACCTACATACAATATTTTTTAATTTAAAGTATCAAAACGGGTAAATCCAATTTACCAATAAAATCTTCAAAATTGAAAATTGTGATGTGTTTGACCCTTCTTCATCGAATGTTTTTCTATACACATTATAAACAACACATCTTGCTTGTGAACGCAGCGGCTTTTTCGACATTTTCGAAGATTTTTTAGACAAAATCCTAAAAATTATTCATCAACTACAAAAAAGACAAATAATTTGACAACCAATTTGATAGTTGTCAAATAAGTTGCCACATGAAAATCTTTTATTTCTCAAATATAAATATGCCATCAGATTCTGGTAGACCTATATGCCTGTTGGAGCTGTTGGGTGAAGAATCAGCTGTTTTTAGGCTTTCAGATTCCTGTATTAAGTTCTCGATATAGAACTTTTAAAGTGCATCAAAGTAATATATTATATTTGTAGATAATTAATCTAAGTAACTCATTTTCTAATATTTTTTTTTCATGTTCGATTTTATAACATAATATTAGGTAGCTTTCCGCCCGCGTTTTCAAAGAAAAACTAGCTTAGTTCACGTTCCCGGTTCACGATTTCCGGGATAAAACCTGTACAAGTTACCCTCTATATGTGTGCTTAATTTCATTGTAATCAGTTCTGTAGTATTTGCGTGAAAGAGTAACAAACACACATATATGTATACACATCCTCACAAACTTTCGCATTTATAATTTATAATATAGTATATATTGCGTCGTGGCCATATATCGTAGATTTGCTCATTTCATGAAATGGCCAACATAGTTTAGATCGTTAAATCGTCAACATTTCACGATTTGGTCATCGACATTTGGCCAGCCGCATTGCGCTCTAGTGCTGTAATTGGAAAACTCGGAACGACTACACATGCTGTAGGGCCTGTAGGTTTCATACTTTGAGTCTATTATAATTTTTTTTTATTAGGTATCTTGATACTTACTGCAATTAATTAAAAAAAAGTTTTTTTTTTTAATTCATTAAAAATTTCCTGTCCAGGATTTTCCCAGTCAACCCATTTTTAATACATTTTATAATAGACTAAATCTATAATATAAAAATGAATCGTAAAATATGTTGGTAAGCGCATAACTCGAGAACAACTGAACCGATTTCGTTTATTCTTATTTTACTACATTTAATTGGTCTCATTCTAATAACACGCCGGTGAAGGTCGACCTATGTTCGGATCTTAGACCACACTTTATACCACACTAAAGTATAATGATTTTTGCACTTGGCAATAAAAAGTCAACGTCATGCTTAGACCTTGTGAAAGTGACATGTCTGAGAAGTGAGAAGTGAGATGGTATGACGTATGTCAATCAATTGACATATTCCATTCTTTTCCAAGTTCGCACGAGATATAAAAATTTTATAATAAAATTTAATTTAAAAACAACAATCGAATTATAACTACACGAATAGACGAATTTGTATCAGGACATACATTTGAAAGTAAAACCTAACCATAAGCAAAACTATGGCTTTTTACTGTGGTAGCAGGTATGTTTACATCTCTAAAATATTATGTAATGAGTAATCTGCATGTTTCGCTTTATGATTGATTAAATACGTTGTGTTTTGTTACAGATTGGGCTCCAACTCATTATTGGGTAACTTTGCTAAGTTCCGCACTGCATTGGGCACGGCTCAATATGCGCAATCGGCAGCTGTACCTAAAGTCAGCTTTAAGAAATATGAACCTCCTAAGGAGGAACACTACGATATAAGAAATGCTCGTCTCCAACGCCCAATGTCTCCTCACCTTACCATCTACAAACCCCAACTAACTAGTATTTTATCTGTTACCCACAGAGCTGCAGGTAATTTTTTTTAAATATTATTTTTCAGCATTAATGCATCTCTGTTATTTATATTATTAATCTATCATACAATTAACCTAAATAGGTTCATTATACATCTTAATTTAGATCACAAAGCATTCTTCGTTATTTATAATACACAATTATCTGTTTGTTTTAGGTATTATGCTATCAGGGTACATTACTGCACTGGGCGTAGGTGCACTAGTCTTGCCTCATGACGTTGCTCACTATGTAACAATGATCGAAGGATTAAATCTATCTCCGGCAACTATATTCCTTGCAAAAGCAATCTTGGCAGCTCCATTTGGATATCATTTTGCTAATGGAATCAGGCATTTATATTGGGACACAGCTAAAGGTTTGACCATCAAGGAAGTATACTCGACAGGATATGCAATGTTGGCTGGGGCAGTAGCTGTTACACTATTTTTAGCAGCATTGTAAGTAAAATAATTAGCAAATGTTCTGAGTATTATTTATTGTTCTTATAAGTGATGTAATAAATTTTCTTTAACAGACATTTGTTTTTATTTCTAAAGTTCTTAATAACTACATACAGTATAAAAAATTAGGCAACACCACATGAGTTTAATACATCATGAATAGTTTTGAATTTTTCAAAGTCCAGTTTCTCCGTAGTAGCGAGACCCTTTGCAGCATTCTGGAATGAAAAAATATATTAATATACATGTTTGCTGCATAGTATCAATATTTATGTTGATATTATCATCATATTGAAAACACTCACATTGAAAATAACATTGTTATTCTTAAGGAATTCTCCATAAATGTTAAACAAATCTGTTCTTGTGTCGAGTAATTGTGCCAGACTTAGTGGTGTGTGTGCGATGGATACATCGGAAAGGAAATCTTTAGCTGACAGCCATGTTCTGGAAGGTTCCATCACTAAGTTGCATGTAGCGAAGTTGCTCAGAGAATCTCTACCGCCAGCATCTCGGTTCAGACATATTAGTTCATATTGAGATGAATCAAAGCTTGATAGATCAGCACCTGGAAAAAGAAGTTCATTAAAATAAAATAAATAAATATTGCTCCGTTCCTGTTGGTCTTAGCGTGATGAGATTTAATATAGCCTATAATAACCTTCCTCGATAAATGGGCTATCTAGCACTAAACAAATTTTTCAAGATTAGCGTGTTCAAACAAACAAACAAACCAACTCTTCAGCTTTATTAGTAAAGGTATTAAAAACATAATACATTTTAGGGATTTTTACTGTAAGAAATGTGTAATATAAACTTACTTGACACAAAGGCAACATCGCCTCTGTCTTCTTGCAAGCATTTTGCTGCATTGTTGTCTCCAGAGCATTGTTTCTTCAATTTGGACACATCATCACCTGAAATTTATTTTATTTGATGATTATGTTCTTAAAAACTATGAAATTGTGTGCTATTTGTATTTAATAGAAAAAAGTTTATAACTTTACTGTTTTTGTGATTTAGTTTGAGATTAATTTAAAATGACAAAATAAATTCTTATTAATGAGTGAAAAATAAATGTAAGACGGACTTAATTAATTAAGACGGACGGAATATTTCTATCTACATCCTACTTAATGATATATGTAATTAAGTAATATGTACTGATAACCTGCATAATATTATAAATGTGTAATCTTAATTGCATATTATGTATTATTAAATTTTGATACAATGTTGTTAATGATAGTGTGCCAAAAGTATATGCATATTAGCCAACATTTAATTTGATATCTTGGCACTCACTGCTCACAATAAGTTTATAATAATCTCATATGTATTTTAAACTAGCTGTGCCCGCGACTTCGTCCGCGTGGAATAGCGACTGCATAGTAGTTACTACTTTACATACAATTATTTAGTAAACACGTACTACCATAAACAATTCATAGAATTGTTAATAGAATTTATTACTAATCTAAGCTAAAAAACTTACGTACTTTCCGGAAATCCGGGGCATTTTCCGGGGATATCCGGAAAATGCCTGTAAAATATCTGGAAAATCCCCCGGAAAATGTGTGAAAATGTCCGGGAAATACCCGGAAAATATCCGGAAAATGCGTGAAAATGTTCGGGAAAAGCGTGGAAAATGCCTGAAAAATCTCCGGAAAATTCCAGGGAAATGTCTGGAAAATATCCGGAAAAAGCGTGGAAAATGCCTGGAAAATCCCCGGAAAATGCCTGAGAGATGTCCAGAAAATGCCCGGAAAATATTCAAAAAATGCGTGAAAATGTCCGGAAAAGGCGTGGAAAATGCCTGGAAAATTCCCGGAAAATGTCAGGCAAATGTCAGGAAAATTTCTGGAAAATGCCTGGAAAACGCGTGAAAATGTCCGGAAAAGCGTGGAAAATGCCTTGATAATCTCCGGAAAATGTCAGGGAAATGTCAGGAAAATGCCTGGGAAATGCCTGGAAAATATCTGGAAAATATCCGGAAAATGCGTGAAAATGTCCGGAAAAAGCGTGGAAAATGCCACTTCAAATTTGCGAAGTAATTAAAGCAGACAACCAAAAAAAGAAAAAGAAAGCTAAAATCTTTCATATTAAATGTATATGGGATATTCATATTTCATATTATGTACTTAAAGTATGGGAGGGTTTAAAGATATTTTTTTTTTGATATTTCTCGATTTATTTAAAAAAATGATTACGGCCATTATTAGGTTAAGTACTTTCGATATCAGTTTAAAGTTTTTTGTTATCTGTAATACTTACAAAAAAAAATCGCCTGTGCACACTGAACGATTACACCTTGTACATGAATGCCTTAGCAAATGTTCGCCGTGATTATTTAAATGATCATAATTTTTTTTATTAATGAACCAATTGACATGAATTAAACACTAAATGACAAAAAAATTAACTACAGTTTTGGATTCGGGATCAATTTAATAATTACACCTGCTAATATTTTTTTACATATTTTCATTGTATAAAATCGTAACATAATTTCCTTTATGTATTGTTCTATTAACACATAGATAATATCTTCCCAAGGTACTAAATTTTAATAAAAAAAGTTGTTTTTGTTATTTATATCTAAAAAAGAGTATTTATATTAGACAGCTGAAATAAACATAAAATTTTTATAAGTTTTATGGAAGCTGAATGTAATACAAATGGGCAAATATAAAAGTAAAATTAGGTATTTAAAATAAATAAATGAAACAACTACCAATTACAGAAAAACTTCTTTTTCGGTTGAAAATTGCTGGATCATGAGTATAATTCTTTATCTCTTACCTTGGGCAGTCTGGAAGAGATCGCTAGTAAGCGATAAGACCGCCTTATGTACATACCGTGTTAATCCATTTGGTATGATTGTAAATATTTTACTTGGTGTGGTACGTATATTACCACACCAATTGATAAATAATATGTACTCTGATCCCAGTACGATCTGTACCGCATAGCCATAACGATAATAAAACAATCAGATGACAGTAAAGCACGATTAAAAATCATACTTGTACAGTAGTTGTGAGTGCAATATTTACGTTTCAAAATAACATTTTTTTTGGTACTCAAACGTAGGTAGATTCTCACGCACGCACGCTGATACGTGGTTGGCTGCCCCTTTTCTCATTCCCGAAAAATATCCTCTAAAATTACCCAAGATTCTTCCAATGATTGTACCATACGTTGGAAATTAACTTTAGTCAACAATTGACCACGCGCCAGGATACTTATTTCTACTACATCCTCATGCAAATCGTTAATTTTTATGAACATTGAATCTGTAAATAAAAAAAAAATGAAAAGATTACTTTACCTTATTTTATTAAAAAGCTACTAACAAATAAAATTCTATCAAGAACTAAAGTGACCTTCTTTGGGCGTTTAATATAGTCTTGTAAAAGTTATACATAAAAATAAAATTTCATCATTTTCTTATTTTGTCGTAACTTCAATTCTAATTATAAACATGAGTCTAACTATATAATTAATTAATAAAGAATAAATATAAAAGCTACAACTTACCTTTTGTGGGAACTCAAGAAGGATTTTTAAAATGTCACAATTAACTGTTAATAGTGTCTTGTTTGACATCAAGTGGACTCTGGGAAGACATGGGTTAAAAAGTTAAATAAATAAGTATAATTAAAAACCCCACCAATATCATATTATTTAATTTTTAATTATAAATTTGCAAGAAGCGTTAAACATGTAAATTGATTTGATTTTAATGAAGTCTCATAGATGGCGCTGTTTCAAATTTGTCTTTATACTACTAAGATTCATTAAACTGTTTCTCTGCCAAAATTACGTAAATGACGTAGTTTTTATAGTGTAAAGCTAGATAATAGCGTGGCTTACCCAAAAACAACATTTAAATATGAGTCTTTAGATTGTACGCTGTGTAATACACGGAATACGTTAGAAAAATAAAGGTTCACAGCTCCTCCCCCGGAGGTGATAGCATGATAATGTGTATATAAAAGCCTCACCCGACCTGTTAGTAATATTCATGCAAAATTTGAAGTCAATCTATGCGGTACTTTTCGAGATTAGCTCGGACAAATATACAGACAAACAGACAAACAGACAAACCGACAAACAGACAAACAGACAAAAATTCTAAAAACTATGTTTTTGGCTTCTATATCGATTATAGATCATGGATTATGTATTCTTTTAAAAAAATATTCAATGTACAGTTTTGACTTTCCTACGATTTTATTATATGTATAGATTTTCATTATTCTTTTTGTAATTTGAAAAAAAAAGTCGATACTTTTGAAAGAGCATTAAAAATATTAACAGGTTATTATTTTATGAAATTAATTTTCATAATTGTCAGTGTAAAATACGAAGGAAAAAAAATACTTACCTCTAGGATTGTTCTCTGCTTTGTCCACGCCAGGAATACAAGAACCCGCGAAGAAATCACCCAAATTTTTGATACACTGAAATTGAAATACAAACTAGAATTTCCAGTTCACAAAATGAATATAACTTTCATGTTCATGCAAAATTCACCTGATCGGATTTGATGACCTTTTTGTTGATTAAGTAATAAAGCGGGGCTTGCAAACCGCTGAATGTGCCGTATGAATTGTGGCAGGAGCTGCAAAAACAATTCATTTTACATTCACGCTGATAAATAAACAGAATAGGTATATTGTTTAATCTGCTATATCGTTATTTAGGATTTATATTTCAACACGACTTGTTTTTATTTATACTTACATTCACATACCTAGGTACATACAGTTATAAAATATTATAAAGCATAATAACTAATGCTTTCGAGTAAAGTCGTGGGAGGAAAGCTAGTTTCGAAATACCTAAATGGTAATAAGTAGATGGGTATAAGTAACTTATCAAGTTTCTTGGAGTAAATGTCTATTTAATTAGAATGGTTTTAATTTGACTAAATTATCTACTTATGCAGTCGCGACTTAAATGGATCTTGATGAAATGAAGTTTTTATGCATACCTACATAATTAGACTAAGTAGGCATAAGTAAGAAAGTTAAGAGAAGCATTTTCATTTGAAGGTGTTTCAAATAACATCAATCATCGTTTTATTTTCATTCATTTTGTTTAATTTAAAACAATATTATTTTATTTAAACGAAACACTTAAAACTGATATTGAAAGTGTACCCTGTGTACATACCCAAATTACGCGCCTGTTTGGTAGTATACATATAAAAACGTAACTTTATAGGTAGACCGTACACTTTATGAACAAAATTAATTAGTAATTTCCAGAGAAGGGTAACTTTTTCTTTTTCAACTTTAATAACTTTTAAAAGAAAGTTCTCGAAGCGAGTACCTAGAGGCAATGTAATTGATGTTATGATGGATGGATCTCGAACGCGAGTTGAATGAAGCCATCAATGTCTGTCTCTTTCGCAATGGTAGCTTTGCAATTAATCCTTCTGCTTTTGCTGTTTCTTTTGTAATGTATAGTTTGTAGTTAAAAGTGCAAGCCTTGGTTTATTTTAAATATTTTAAAGCAGATTTTTACTCTCAATTACGGTATCGACAAAAGTGAGAGAGGGTATTTAACAATAACACAAAAAGTTGCTGAAAGAATAAACTTAAGTACTTATTCATTTTAAAAAATATTTTGAAACACATAATTAGTGATTATATTTAAAAAAAACTAGGTATCTCCCGTTTAATTTGAACTTTCAATATAATATAGGAAAGAAAAATTGAAGCTTTTAGGTATTTTTTCAGTCTATTTAACTTTTAATTTTATAAATATTTCCATGACTTCGCCTAAAAATATGAAATCCTTAAAAAAGCTCACCGTTTTCCTCTAAGATCTTCAATTTTCGAGTATGGTGTGTTCTTCTTGACAACAGCAACAGCGTAATTAGGTATTTTAGAGGCTCCATACACTTCGTGGAAAACTGGATGCAGATTGTACTTTTTGGATGCTGACGCTACCTTCATACCGTCTACGGATGCTAAATCTGAGCCATTGTCTTGAACCTGATGTTTTTTAATAAAGAAAAAAATATTGCTTTACAACTTAAAATCTTCATCTTATATATCTTAATCACGATGGATTGCTATTAAATATCAGAAAGAGAATATTCTAAACTTGATTCGTCCGATAAATTATTCAAATTTTAAATACAACCTATCCCTCATAACATCTATAACACTCCTTTCTCTATGACTAACCTTTATAAATTTACTTAGAATAAGCCAAATATTCTATTCCCTTATACCAACCATTTTTTTACACAAAAAATAACATTTTAATACTTTTACTTTTTTATTAATTTTTATACTTACGCTCTTCAAGCAATCTTCATCAGAAGCTTCTTGCACGCAGTCGAGTTTGGGACGAATGTCTCTGCTGAACGCGAACACGGACATCGAGCGGCATTTCGCTAACGCCACATTTGATGTTACACACATCCTGTGTTTTGGTATAATTAAAAAAAAAAGAATAAGAACAATGTAAAAAATGATTGGCGAAGGTGCGCAGGTTAAAGATCGAGATTTTCTTGTGAGAATTTGATATATTTATCAATTAGGTACATTTAAAATTTATAAGCACAGAATAATGGTGAAAAAGTTAACATTGTAAATTTTTTCGTTATTAGCATCCAAATTCTTTTTATTGGATTTTACTAACTACTTTACTTGTGAATTAGTATCAATATCAACATTCAACATTTTTGATTCGTGATATGAATATTACAAACCATAGTAAGTACTGTATTGTTTTAATTATATAAATTAATTAATCATCTAGGATCTACGTTCGAATAAATGATCCTAGCCATTAATCAAACCGGCTTCTAGAAACATCCAAGAATAATGTTTTAAGATTTAAGACGCTTTTAAACATTAATTCCACAATCTTACCTAACAACAGGCTCTGGGGGTCCATGGCCTCGCTCAATGACTTCAGTATAGTTGGCCTTTTGTAAGTAATCGACTGGCCTGATCGGAATATTATCAGCTACGTGGTGAATCTTTTCGGAGAGACCTAATACGTTCGTGAACCAATCTGGTTTGGTACTTGCACCTAAGATCGTACAAAAATATTAGTAATACAAAGCTGTGCAGGCCATTTTTATAGATTGAGAACTTCTGCTTTTAACGGATTCAAACCGTTTTATGTTGTGCACTGTTAGCACAAACAAAATAATTTTAAGAAATAAGAGATGATAAATTAATAAATGGTGAATAGATTTGTTAAGTAGTCTTCAATTTATAAAAACAATGTTCAATAGTATATTGAACATTGTTTTTATAAAATAAAAATTGAAATAACGAAAATTGAAATAATAGGTACCTAGGTACAACTTAAAGAGAAATTTAAACATAACAATCAAAACGAATAAGTAACCCGAAAGCAATCAACAATAACGACACTACCTAACTCAGAACAAATTACAACAATTTACAATAAAATTAAACCAGTACTTACCAGCATCAGCTAATTGCTTAATCTTTTCTCTTAACGGCGACAATTTAGCGAGCACATCGTGATGACCGAGCAATCCTTGCCACGGTCGGGCCGCCCAAGAGCAAGGTTTCTCCCTAATCGGTACTTTGGACCCGTCAGAACAAAGATACGCGAAGTCATCGGGGTTCTCTGAAGATTGGCTGGCGGGGGTTGTTCCTACTGGGAGCTATACCAGAAATTACTATTTGGTAACTACATACATATTTACATTTGTGTGAATAGAATTGTGTATCTATATCGCGTATGTTTATGTTATGAGCAAAGCAATTTATAAAGAAGCGAGATGGTAATTAGAGCAGCAGTAAAGAAATCCCTCTGTTTATTATATACTTATCTTTGTTAGGCTTATGTTCAACATCAGACAAGTACGACGACTTCTACTTTATAAATTCGATAGGTACTAGAAATAGAACTTATAATCAATTATAATTTTCTGAAATCTACCCTGATTATCTCTACAATTAGATACTGTACCAATGCTTCTAGAAAAATTAATTCAAATTTTATACATTTGTTTAAACATGATATCAAAGTTAAAGTGTAGACTTGAATTCACTACATACAATATATTTTCAAAGAATCTGATTGTATATGGAAGCAGACTTTTATCAAAGCTTTTAACGGGTAATGGAGAGAGGATTTCAACGTAACGTTAATTCATTAGATTACCGATTTCACGGTACGAGACTCGTATTTCACAATAGTTTTACATTGCATTGACACTGACGGATATTGATCTGACATTCATCCGGATATCGAAAATCCCATCACTTCGACCCAAGACCCATCTCTATAGAATTACGACGCGCTAAGAGGAAACATTACCTGCGGTGGCCTTACTTAGTGACTTGTATTTATGATACATAATAATGATAATAGTTCAGAGTACGTACAAATAGTTTAGAGGAACCGATAGGGCCGTTTTATATGATCAGATTTTTTTAATTCAAACTTCTTCTAACTACAAGTTATATCTATTATTTTGAGTACAAACACGAAATAATGTAATTTGAGTGGAGCTGCTAAAGTTTGCTACTATACATATGCCTATAGGTTTATAAGCAAAAAACGGCTCAGTCAATAAACGATTTCAGCGAAATTGCAATTAATTTCATCCGGCGCACCAATCAAAATTCAATTTATACACAAATTTAATTTCCAAAATTCGAAGCCATGCAAAATATGAAAATGATAAAATTACAAATATCGTTTGGAAATGATTACACCCTAATAAAATGCGTACCTATCCCAAAGAATTTCCGGACTTAGATAACCTGGAAGCCATGCAAAATAATATGACGAATATAATACAATCATTAAGCCCTAATAGAATACGTACCCCAAAGAACTTCCGCACGTATATAACCTTGGTAAATGCAACCTCCCCCCCATTATGCGCAAGGCATCTCAAAGCGCCTTCATACCCACTGAAGTTGTCCGGGTAATCGCATTTGTCCGGGTGTTCGCACATTGCACATAGTTGGCTGTATTGCGATTCTGAAAGTGGATTTGAACTATGTGCAATCTGGGTTAAACAATATTCCAGTAATTACGGCATTATTCATAAAGAAACGTTTTATAAATATATACCTATACATCGTATAATTTTAAAATATAATACTGAGAAAAACACAGAAAAAGAGGTAGTTAGAAAAATTTACGGTGGGTGAAAATTCATAATAATTGCAATACAGTTTCACTACACTTAATCGGTCCATGTAAAAAATCTAATTTCTTAATAATCACTGTTTGAACTTTGAATACTGAAACATCAAATGCGTCTACGAAAATATTTATATTGAATGTTTGCAGTCGTAAATGCGAGACGCTATAAAAATGGGTTAAATAAACAGGCTCGTGATAAAAGAAAGTCGAGAAAGTTAATATCGTTACACTGATCAATCAGTCTGTCATCTTATTTGTGTAAATATAGAGGTTCTGTTCCTCTCTCTCCTCCATCTCTTTGATGTGGGAACCTCTTACTTACAAGTGATCTCAAACAACATCAAAAGTTCTTTTATTTTTCCGGAGAGCAACTTGTTGCTGTAACCTTGTTTGCTATTACTTTCGTGTCCAATTTTACTTATGTACATAAAATATTAGATAAAAACAATGGAACAGAACGCTTATATATAAGATATATCTAACCTTATAGTACAATAGTAGACAGTACATGGGCAAATAGTATGACGATGTATGTTTTTATTTAGGTCGTGCCATTAACAATTTTAATCAAATGAAATAATATTATGGCTATTAGCAAGTAAACAAAATTAAACCTTCTCTTTGACGTTGGTGGCTATTGTTTAATTTTCACGTAGAAAGCCTTTGACACTGTTTTGCTTAGACAAATGATAAATTATAGGTACCTACTTTGTTTATTATGGGGCATCCATTACTGTTAAAAATAAAGTAATTATCAAAAACTTACTCCAAGCAGAATTAGTTTTTGGATCTGGCGACCATGTGCCAACAATACAAGACTTCTTGAAGAATGTCGATAACGCACGCAGTTCATTTTCTTTTGGTGATATAGTTCTATCCGTCATTTTGGGGAAGATTTCCCTTTTCATTAGCATCGTAAGAGGAATCTAAAGAAAATAATAAATTTAGAAATAACATGTAGAGCCAATGTAAGTTGCTAAAAACTGTGTTCGGAATGACGATCTCTACAATAAAGTTAAATTGCGGTGCGTAGCCAATAAGAATCCATAATAACTTGTCCCGAGGGCAAAAATTCCATCCAAAGACAATATAAGTGAATCTATCGTGTACCCTTTTCATTATATAAATAAAATTTCTTTCCTACATACAATATAAAGAACTTTTCATATTAACCACACTCAAAGATCAGACTTCAATATACATTTATTTTAACCAAAATCAATTTCGCAATATCTAAGGCGCTTCTTTTATGTGACTTCCCAAGCAATTTTGCTCTGCAATATAAAGAGAGAAAACTGATTATTTTTTTCTCGGATTTATATTTCAATACCTGAAACCTTTACATGACTTTCAATGATATGCATTCCAGCTTTGGTGAATTTGGAATTTTGTTTCAAAAAAATCAGCCTACATTAAAACGAACTGCCAACTGCAGTTCGTTTTAAAATAAGTCTATATTTTTTGTATTGAAAGTATTGACCATGTTTTATTTTAATGTATCATTGAAATTTTACATATTTTTTTTTAAATTGACAGGAAATGAACTTACCTTATAACCAACATTTCGGTTCACCCCCGTATGGCAGGACTTCAGGCCTTTCAATTGATCTAAACTATTTATGTTTAGATCTTTGTGTACCACGATAACTGCTTCATAACGGAATTCCGCTAAAAATAAATAATAAACTTAATTATGTACAACGTTCTCGGCACCCACTTTATCCTCAAGAATTTATAGCCTACAAGTATAAAATAAATGTTACTCCAGACAATGAAAAGTAAGCACGACAAAGTTATGGTTTCCAATTATTCGAGAATTAAAGATATAATTAAGTTCAGTGAAAGCACGAGATAAAGAACTTCCGTAATCGAGTCTGGCTGAATGAAAGAGAATTTTCTAAAGCCTTACACCGCACGGGACTTGCGATTCGTTAATTATCATCTCGTATTGTGCAAAACAACCAAATATAGCCTTTTGTCCTCGAGGGATACCATAATGGTCTTTCGTTTAATTAAACGCCAGTTCCGTGTTTATTTAATAAATTAATTGTAATTACGGAAATTCCATTAGGACGCGCAGTCCGTCTGTTTTGGGAAAGCTTAGATGTAATCCGATGTAGAGCTGCAGGAGATTTGCGAGTATTATGCAGCGTTTGCCGGTCGTGTCCGTCTTAGCAATTGTGCTGCTGCCTGCTTGGATTATTCGGTATGCCAGTAATACGTTCATTATTATTGAAGTAAACGCTAATGGGTGAAGTCTTGTATATTTTAGATTTAACAGCTGTAAAAATATTTATTTCGTATCGTATTGTAATAAATAGAAAATAAAGTTCTGATTTTCTATTTGCCTTTAAGGCCGTGTACGCGGTCCGTGCGCTGTTTGGCTCAAATATGTGATTTTTCAAACCAGATTGTCCATCAACCACTTATCTTACAAACATATGAATTACTAATAATTTTAGGAAATTTTATTGTCTATATAGTTAGTTAAGAGTTTATTTCAATTAATACAGTATTTGTGAATACCATCAAGATAACTGAGCCGATGATTACTTGATTTCACTTTTAGTGTCAATTTCGAAGCTAAAAATATCTGAAATTGCTGACAGATCTAACACACATTTTTTTTTAACTAACTGCAAAAATCCTTATTAAAATAGTTAGTTAAAAGATTTTTTTTATTTTGGACTCCTAAGTTACGAAATTAAAATCCGAACAATGTGAATTTTTTTAGAAATTATAGTCGACAAAATGATTATTTTCACCAAGATATTCGACTTAGTTGAATATAATTTATATATATTGCAATAAAAGAACGTCTTACTTATAAGATAAAATTTAAAAAATCAACTAAGGTACCTCTATTATTTTTCTACAATTTTTTTTTAAAGTACTATAAAACACTGCGCGCGACCCGAATAAAATCAGTCGGCAGCGAGCCTTTCCAGAGAGAGGACATGTTGCTCAGCGCTCTCCTGTGGACCTATGCTGTTCATAGTAAAAGGATAGCGCAAGCCGCGATCTATCGTAATAGATCGCGGAGATTTTGACTTGCGTTAAATTGAATAAGCCCTCTTAATAAAAAAATAAATTTTCGTAGGAAAAAACGTTCATTGAAATGTTTCAATATTGTATGAAAAAATATTATGAAAGAATCCTTATATAACAAAGAATTTATCCTTGTAATTTGTACCTAAATTTCAGGAATAAGGCTCACGTCCTTTGAACCCTTATTAAAGACGGCTATCTTTTCTGAATCGTTCTGATTTATAGCTGGTCTAAGGGTATTTGGGTTAGCCTCGGGAGACTGCGTACAATTCCCTGAATTTTTTAGCTTTACACATTCATTGATTTATTAGCCGATCGTAAATTCTGTTATTTGACAGACTTTTTGTACATCTATAATATCAGCCGGTGGGTTATTTATTACATTGATGTGTATCCAACGTCAATAATAAATGTATGATGGAGAAGAAAATTCCATTTGTGTATACGTATACAAGGTATTGTTACATAGAGATATCATGGCTAGTTATGTTCTGCTCATAGAATTGTTCATACGACAAAATTTAAACGTTTATATTAGACAAACCCAAGTTTACGTAGGTATAGGTGAAATGCAACAATGCTTTGTGTCTGCTCTATTCAGTCGATATCAACATTCAGCGAGTGTCAAGTATGTTTACACAGCGTTGAATTGAAATTTTCCTCTTTGTGAGCCAACAGTGCTCTGATTTCATAGGCACTTTTTATTCGCAATTGAAGGCTGAAGCATTCCTCATTCATTCCATTTCGGAGAACTCTGTGAAAAGTGTCGCATTCACATTTCGGGGTTAATTTTTGTCTTAATTGGACCTTTTACTTTTTCTCATTTTAAATATTGATGACGTACAAAGTTAAAATATGTTCACAGTAGTTATACTGGATAACTGACTATATAGGGCTTCATTAGATCGTTTGCATATCGCTTTCCCAATTTCATTGGAACTGCAAATACCTGATTAATGAAGTGCCCACAAATGCACAGCATTGAAACATTCAAAGCTTCGATCTGTAAATGTATTCAATTTAATCAAGAATATTCGAAATTTCAGAATGTATATTGTAGGTATATTATATGTAGCTAAGCGTTGAGTGAAATAGCGAAATATTTCCATCAGTATTATTGGATCGAGCGATCAGAATATTTGAATTGGAAACGATCCCGATGAGAATTTGAGAGCTATCTAAATAAATAGGAATTGTAAATGGAGCACAAACAGGGAATTGTCGATAAACGAAATATTCGGTGGTAGGCGTAAGATTGTTGACGTTTATCATTAAAAGGTTGCAGAAATAATTTGATAACAAGTGATAACTGCGTTAAAAACAACCGACTTCAAACTTGCACTTGCAAAATTTACAAATACAGACAAAAATGCTCATAAAATAAAAACTACTGGGCCTATCCGAATAAAAATTTTTTGGGACCAATTCGACACCATCCCACATCGAACAAAAAAAGAATCACGTAAATCGGTTCAGAAACCTCGGAATAATCGGTGTACATACATAAAAAAAACATACCGGCCGAATTGATAACCTCCTCCTTTTTTTTTTGAAGTCGGTTAAAAATACTCTACAAAATAATGAAAATGGATTTATATTTCATATAAAATAAAATGAGGAATACTGTAGTAGGTATAAAGGAAGGTTACGATCCTAACCATAAAACAATATACATAAAACAATATCTAAATTTTCGTGTGAGTTAATGCCGCAGGTTAAATTTATGTCACAGGCTTTAGGTTTTCAAATTTTACTTTATGTTCAAGTTTATGGCCCGTTGTTCTAGCAATAAAATTTTAATCTTAAACCCGCAATAGAAGTTACGTTTTGCTTCAGATAACATTTTCGATTTAACAAAATCTAATTTTGTTATGAATTTAAATAAAAATTTCAAAATTATAAAGAAATCTTAAAACTAGTAATTTTATAAAAAGTAATTTAGTAAGATTAATACTGTGAATATATCTATTAAAACATGGTGGGAATGCATTACCTAATACAGTGATAATGTACCTCAATATAGGTTCGGTTACCCGTCACATTTAATTAATTCCATTCTATTAGTCAAACGTTCCGAAGTTCTCTCATAATACCGCACAATATCAATTCCCTATCTAATGCATGCGGTCATTAAGTTAGAGAATGTTTGTTTAGGATGTTATGAAACTCTTTGGATATTACGAGATCTTGTTTGCATGGGAAATGAACTTTCTGTAATATACATACCTATATTCACAGAGTTAGCCAAGGGACATATGGCTTACGCTTATGAAAGTTATTTATGAATTTAACTTGTTGTATTTGTTAATGACGCGCAAAGAATTCTGTAAAATTTATAGTAGGTAGTGAAAAAATTCACGCAAAAAATTTATGGCTATGGAAATTGCTTGATATAAATAAACAAACATACAATAATTTACTAGACTTCATAAGTAAAAATATACGGTCTATATATTATTTCTGTAATATTTTTTTTGACAGATTTCTCTGAAAAAATTTAGTTTATTGAATGCATCACGGTACTAATTGATTAAACGAGCTTTTATGTTGCCCGATATTGGCACAATTAAATTAGTGTGGATGAAAAGGAAATTATGTCCCGACACTGTCGACAGTAATGTAGAGCTATTGTCGGTTTTGTAATATTTCTCCTTTATGTAGGTAAATATAAATTTAATTAGAAATTTAATTGACAATAAAAATACCTATCAATTATAGTAATTAAGTAAATATGTTTATGAAGGTAGATTATAAGATAAATTGCAAGATGGAGTACACGCACATCCTGCGGTTTTCAAATTACGTCAAAAGGTCAGCTATGCTTCTGTGGGAATATCTTTGTGTTGTACAGTGTACTGTATACTATATAGTGAGTTTTATTACGGTATTTATCCGATCGTTTGCAGCATAGTATCGTATCAGTATTACAATATTGAGGGATTGTAATACAGACTGTGGTATCGTACTTCAATATTGTCGAAAATAAATTACATCAAGGATCTTCTTGTATCTTCCTTATACGTAATTTTATAATAACATTATTTTTACGTGTTGTATCATCAAGATTAAAGGATATTTCATATCACAGACAATATTTTCTTATTTATCTTCTTTGGCAATTTAAGTTTGCAAGAACTATAGTACCTACGAACTCTACAACAAATAAAGCATAGGTACCTATTTTTTCACTCTTCATTTCTATACACTATAATTCAATTTCCTTACCATCGGGTTCTTCGTCAGTTCTATATTCCTGGAATACAACGAAATCTTGATTCGGGATTTTAGAGGCGACGTACATATCCTCTGGATCCACGGGCACTAAATCAGCCTGCCTTTGCTGCACGTGAGTGAGGCATTCCACTCTGTAACAATTATTTTATTTACGGTTTAAATTACACTTGTAAATTTTTTTATAGCTTTTGAGATGTAAATATAGACTCTAGGAGTTTTAAGTGCTCTGTACTTGTAGAATGTATGTTTTTTTTAATAACTTATAACGTTGTCATACGCTGCACAGACCCATATTATTAGTAGATATAAGGTATAAGTATAGAATAAAAGAGCTGAACTGAATAATAGAGCAAATGAAAAAACGATATTCTTTGACCAGCATTACATGCTTTAGAAAACCCCCAATGAAACAACGTAGGTATTTGGCCAATAAATACTAGAAAAAGAAAATAAAACATTTTCTCCTGTAATGCTGGTCCGCTACAAATCTTCAGAAAAGATCTAATTCACGTGGATTAATGATCTAGCCCCAGTAAAGCCCTGAGGACAGATTGGAAGATAGAGTGAGATTTATATGTAATTCAAGATGGGTGCGACTGTTTATTGGAGTCTAGACACGTTCAGGTTGGTGCTTAAATACATCTGGGATTTTGTATGGTTGTTGAATAGTAAATTAAAATAGTTATTACTTATTATTCTGACATAGGTGTTCATTTATCGTGTCGATCGGACGCGATCGGAATGATCGCGTCCTTAATTTTGCTTTGATTAACTAACTCATGTTAGACACATATTTTTGTTCTATTATCACACTGATTGGTTTTGATATTGTTTCTGAAGTAAGTGGAACCGATTGTTTGCAGTTTCTCAAACAGAGAGCTCTATATACCAATATATTGCATAGGTATATGTTTTGACCGTGAAAATAACATTTAATTACATATTTATACTACATTAATGTAAACACACACATCCGACAAAGTGTATATTGATATAATCACTAAAAGAGTAAATAATTAAATATCATACATATCTTCATTGAACAGGAAAACGTATTGAAATAAAAAAATCATTCTTCTTATTTAGTTTAAAAAACGTGGCATTCTCAGAGGAATCATAAAATAAATCTTCATAGTGATACAGAACAGAAGTCGTAAAATTCAAGAAAACTGCATTTGATGTTGTTCCACAAAGCTTCGGAAAATTGTGTTACCATAACGCTATAATTCTTTTGTGATTAAATAAATATACAGTGTTCTATCGATAATAGATTTTTTATGAACAATAGTAGGATTGTTTAAATTATCTACACTAATATTATAAAGAGGAAAACTTTGTTTGTTTAAGTTTGTTTGATTGTAATGAATAGGCTTATAAACTACTGGACCGATTTTAAAAATTCTTTTACCATTCGAAAGCTACATTATCCACGAGTAATATAGGCTAGGTTTTATCCAGGAAATCCCACGAGAACGGGAACTATGCGGGTTTTTCTTTGAAAACGCGGGCGAAGCCGCAGTCGGAAAGCTAGTTGTTTAATAAAGGCGATGTGTGCGATGCTGACATTATTTTGGGATGGATGTCTTTGATATTTATCCATTCATTTGTTAACGAATTATAATTATATAATAATCAAAACATCCTTAATATGGGCTGATCCTTGCGTTTCAAAATAGGGACTAGATATTTCAATAACCATTGTTTAAATAGACAATCTCTCAAAATTTCAAACAACACGAATGAAAGCTAAACTCGGTAACCGTCGTCCTATTTAATATAATATGAAAATTGGCCACGAACAAACCGTAGGTACCTATTTTTGGTTGGCTATTTCAATTGATCACTTTAGATAACAAGCCACATCACCAACTAATGTCATATAATTTGATAAAATTGCTCCGAGACAATTGAATCCCATTCTAGGAAAAAGTCTTGTGGGTAAAGCATTGATATGAAATACGAATTGTCGTATTAGCACAGCATTAGATAATATTTTTGACTTATAAACAAAAGGGAATGTTATTTTTATACTTATGTAGGTACCTATGTACAACTATCAAATGTATATTTATAATATTTTATGTTATTAAATATTATCTTATCTTCCTAAATTAGAGAGCTTCTTCGTTTAATGTTTACAAATAAAAAATATATACTAATTATGACTATAATTATAATATATGAACTGATATGTTTTGTATTTTGTAAACATGACGATTTACGATATCATTATCGTACATAATATAATATTGGCTATATAAAGGCTTGGCATTCTTTATTATGTTTTGCTTTACTATTTACTTACAAAGAAGGAGCTTATTCTATAACAGTATACAGAACGTTATTGCTTCTCTCTTATAAACGTTTTTATTTATTTACATTACCTATATCTCTAGCCATAAAGTTGGCTTGAGATTAAAATATCCACCTTATTACTAGCCTCAAAAGAATAATAAGAATTTGCAATCAGTACACGTTGTGGATAAAAATAAAATAATGAATTCTTTGTATTTTCCTGTTCGGACCAACGCGAACGTTGGTACCGGATAGCCGATAGACTATATTATAAACATAATCAAAACTTCGATTTGCCATTCAAGGAATAAAGTTAATATGTTACAATTTTTTTTGTGCGTGTGTTTGTCACTGAACTCCTCCTAAACGGCTGGACCGATTTTAATGAAATTTTTTGTGTACTTTCAGTTGAATTAGATACATTTCATTAGCTTGTACTAAATTATGTCTACCTTTGTCTACCTTTTCGGTCAGTCTTTTGCTAATTGGCAACACTACCTAGAATTAAACTGTAGTACATAATATATTGATAATTCCTAAACAGTTTTTATTTTATTTTATATCATAAGTACCTAGTTGCATTACGTATCTATCTATAATATTACATTCGACGCTATTAACTATTAAAGCAACTTATTAAAGCCGGGATAACTCCTTGGGGACGTTTCTCAACCTCAACACGTAGGACTAAAGTGTGGGTGTATTCTATGAGTTGAATTAAATAACACAGACAACTTTAATACATAACACACGAGCATCACTACGTGACCAAAAAAGTTACTAGAAGTAGGTACATACAAATTATGCTTAAAAATTATTAATGAAAATTATGCATATTTAAAAAATTGAATGAATAGTTGGTAATATGATTATTGACTTACCTGTCTCTTGCTGGAACACATTCTAATAAAGCCTTGCTCTTCGTGGGGATTTCTAGCATCTCCTCACATGATTTCAAATGCTGCGTAGGCACACATATTTTATCTAAAACCCATGCCAGTGAAAAACACATTAACACAATGACACAATTTTATTTCACTGTTTACTGTTTCCGAAAGAAAAAAAAATAAACAAAATAACTGTAAGAAATATTACATACTGGATATGTAGGTAGGTACATATAAAACTGAATTTTTAATTTAATTATTTAGTAAAAAGATTGTATAAATCTTTCGTAACCAAAGTTCAAAAAACAAAAGCAATCATTTTTTTTTCAAAACGTTCTAAATTCAAAAACGTATTTTTTTAAATAATGTTGCCAGCATTCAATACAGCTAGATGCACTTTTCAGCCAGTTAGAACTTAAAAATATAAAAGTAAATAAACATACATGCGGATTTACAGTTGACATTTAGCGAGGTCAAGGCTAACAAAAATAATATACTCGTATATTTCAAAGTCATGGTCAAGCAGTTGACCATGCGCGGATGTAAACACGACTGGACGATGCTTCGTTGTGTTCTTTTATATATTCATGTGCTATCAACATCAAGTATTATTCTTCTTTTTGCAAACTTGGTGTACTTAGATAAATTAACATTGTTTTAAGAGAAAAAATATTTAAATAAATTGATTAACTTGATAAATTATCAGAAACATAAAATTTACAATTAGTACTCTATTTTTAGTTTATAGTTTGCTCTACAAACGCGTCTGGTATGATTTATACGAAATTAATCGAGGCAATGTTGCCTTTTCAGATTATTTGCGAGATTTGGTTTGTATTGATAATATTAATTATTATTTATTATGTTCTTAGACTATAGTCAATTATTCGACAATAGTCGGCACGTAGTAGAGTAACGTCTAGTTTGGTTAGTAAATACTTTTATTGTACCTAAGTATGTCAAACTAGTTTCACCCAGTATTTTGTTTATATAAGTACCTACCTTACAGGAATTCATATTAAGGGTGAATTAATTTTTTATTCATTGCTCATTAGTCATTATGTACAATGTACATGCACAGGTACATGCGATTAAATAACAATACGAACGCCGTTCTTCACTCGCGTATTTTATTAATTGCATTCTTTACAGTTTTGTACTGAAGCTTGCTGACATTATTTTTTACTCAATCAGATAAATATTAATTGTATTATTATTAAAATCGTATTGTAGAAATTATATAATATAAATACTTTAAAAATAATATTATTTTTATTTTTAATTTAGCTAATAAAACTTTATGTTGTCAAGACCAAGAAAAATAAAAAAAAATATAGCCCGCCATTTTGAATTTTAGAATGGCGCGTATTACCGCGATTCAAAATTCAATGAACAAAAGTAAACAATGCTGTTAATACTTTTAAATCGAAAATCGAATAAATTGTCATATTTTTACGCGAGGAATGGATTGGATACATTGTAACAATTGTTTTATTCAATTGGAACCCGGAATAACTTTACACCTAACATCATGTGGTCATATGTTTTGCAACAATTGCTTGAACAATGGTGAATATCGTTTATTTTCAAATACAGGTGAAAAATTGTATGTTGTGTTTGTGGATAATATAATTGTTAACATATTTTATTACTACAGGCGCAAAAGAAAATACTTGTTTAGTATGCAGGGCACCATGCTCTATGATGAAATTGGTACCTGACGTGAGTAAAACCACATAATTTAAATGTCGGTTAAATAATTCGAAGTAAATCCTCAACTCTATTTATAGATGAACTCAGACATTCAAGACTATTTTACCGACCCAGAGGAAATAATAAAAAAGAGTTGTGAAGTAATACAATTTCAACGACAGCACAGACGTAGACTTTTATCGTATTTATTACAGTCGGTAAGCAAACCAGTGGATTAAGTATAGAATAAAAATAATTTAAATACAATGTAGTATAAGTAGGTAGTAGATGTTTGAATAGAGCTACTTTAGGTTGTTTTTCTTTAAGATATTGGTGGTTTTACTTGGACCAAATGATTTGATATACTTTTTGACATAATTTAAATACAGTTATAGGCATATCACAAACTTAACATCAATTTAAACCCTTTTCTGTAGCTTGTAAAATATCTCTCACATTCGAGACACCCAAAATTAATTCCTTTTAGGGTCAAAGGTACACAAATAGTTATTAGTATCAAAGGTTATTTATCTTTCACGGTAACAAAACGACACTTACCGCAAGCTTTTAGAGCGGCTCAGAACCCGTACTCAGAACTTAATTAACTTTATCTAATTAACAGACCCTTTTTGTAAGCGAAAATTCTAACGCCGCTCTAATTTGAGCTTTAAAGGAAAATCGGTACAAGCGATATTTTTGGAACATCAAAGACACGTATAGAGTAACTTTTCATTTAAATATTTTTATGATATGTATGATAACGATTAATAGCGAAAAGGAATCGCGTATCTTTGTTTGATAAAAAATAACGCATTGTAAATTGTAATCTGAATAATATAATACCTATGGGTATTTTGGATTGGGTTATGGGTATGTTCTTTTGCGACTTCATCTATCCTGAATCCTGAACATGATGTAAAAGAAAGATTATAATTTTTGTGATTAATAAAAAAAATAATAAAGGAAGAGCTAGTGAATTAAGTGCATTTTATTTTAAAATTAAAACTACAGTGTTGTTATTCTATAAATGAAAATATATCAATGAAAGAAAAACACTGAAGAACAAATTTAATTAAAAGTTCTTACTAATTATATGCAAGCCATAGTAATAGGTACATACGTTAAGTACCTATTCTAAAAGGAAGAAATAAATAATTTGAATTTGAATTTGAATACGGTATTTAAAGTACCATGTACTATCTCTGTGAAAACACAATTTGTCTGTGTAATTGAAACTAATGTTCGTCCAATAATAATTTTTAATCAGTTTAAAATAAAATTTAAACTGTCTTACCACAAAAAAACTTTAGACAGGGTTTAACTTTAATCGCGGGCTCCCTTTAATCTGGTTTTGTCGTATTTCATATAGACAATTATTAAAGTGACAGATCCCTGGTTTAAAGTTAGCTGTGTTTAAATTGTTTTGTGATAATACAAAAAGCGTTTCACAGACGAAGAAGTTTTACGCAGCGCGTAACGAACTCAAGCGTGTGACGGAACTGTGCCAGAAACAACATAAACAAATGAAGGAATACCAGAGGATTATAAAAAAACTACAGAGCCAACTCGAGAGCCAGTCTAGTAAATTTCGCTTTGATACCATTATAATAGACATTTTGTTGAAAATAGGTCATGATTATTGTTTGTTATTTTGGTGTTCGTTGATAAGAGGACTTCTGGACAACAGACTGTTAAATTCTGGTTATCAGACTGTTAAATTGTTTTAGGGCCGATTTTTCAAACTTATTCGTCGAATAACGTATTAAACTACCATTTCAAAAATGTATTCTACTTACCCGTATTTGACAGTTATACAGGTGACACTTTAATATGTTCTTGTAATACTTTATTGGATGGATAAATTTTAACCAAGGATTGAAAAATCAGCCCTTAATTTAAAACTATTTTCTTAATTGTAGAATAAAGTATAAATTGAAACTATTATCCTCGTAAAGGAGCAATGAAAATTAATCTGGTTCTTGTAACATTCAATTTCTTATTTTTCCTATATTCCAACGATTCTTATAATTAATTTCCATGTTATATTAGCTACATATATTAATTAAATTACTTCAAGCTTTCGATCTGCTCTATTAGATACGCTCTATGAAGGTTAAGGTAAAGATTAATCAATTTTATAAATATAAACGTACATATTTTATTTTCTGCTGTTTTGTTCAATATATTTATAGGTGAACAAGTGGGTTCGAATCCCATCACCGAATGTTCCTGTTCTATACGTTTTTACTCGACTACGAAGCAAAAGGAGTGTTAAGCTTTTGTTCAATTAATTTGTTTCCATTAGAACAATCATCACCATTCAGTGTGCCCATATCGCCAGGCAATATATCTCCCGGTTTCATACAAGCTACGCCCACGTATAAGCGGCCTGCAAAAAGCACTCCGTATAGCGTAAGTATTCTTTGAAAAATCTCTTTATTATATAGAAGACAAATGTTGGGTATTTTTCTATTATAATATTTGTTTGATGTTATACTTTGTTACGATTTTGTTATTTATTTGTAGGACTTTGTAAAACCGTTCTTTATTCATGGTTTCTTGTATTGTAAATCTCTAATAATACATGCCTATTTATACAAATTTTTGATTTCATTTCATTTTTTGCTGATTAATTAATTAAATGATAATTTAAAACGACGTAAAAGTAAGAAATTTACATGACTTTACACCATAACCTGAAAGGAGGTGCTCCAATCGCGGGCAGATCTAAGTCGAAAATAAATTGCTTTTAAATTTATTTTAGCAAGATACATTCACTGTATAATTCAGTATATTTAATTTTCTAGATTGTTTAATGAATGAAACTGAAATTACAAAATACCTAGCCCATGTTACTCTCACCACAGAGACCTAAAATATACAGACTAAATTCTACTTTAGGTCCCACAGGCATCTTTAGGATAAACCCAATATAAAACTATCGTTATTGCCTAGAATATTTATTTTATACTTCGACTACATATCTGTAGAGAATATAGATAAAATCAACGTCAACACTACATAAAGAGGTTACAAAGCTTATCATCTGTTGTTGTTTTAAATTGAAAAGAATACGATCATTCTTATATTTTTTTCATAATTGCTATGAGGAAAAATAAATAGGGAAATACACTAGTTTTTGCATCAATTTATCTATTAATATCAAGAAATATATTAATATCACTATCTATATGTATTAGGGTATTCCCTGACATACAATAATGTTTATTTAATAGTAGTTTATTTGATAGCAACCGTATCAGTCGAACCTCGTGACCCCAACACGTATAAGCAAACAACGATCGAGTAATTTTAGCTCCCAGAGTCAGGTAAGTTTGTTTTACTTGTATGGTATTTGATAAAATTAATGTTTACGTGAACTTTTTAGATATTTAACTGTTATATTGCATTTTATGTAGTGTAATTGAAACTCTAAATTCGTACTTTCACTTAATATTGGATGCTAATAAAACATGATTGTTGTACGACGTAGTTTTCAGTTAGCTCTACATATAAAAATACTTTTGATTTTACATGAAAAAGTTTGATTCTTAAATTATTGAAAAATTGAAAAATATTGAAAAAGTCTGAGCGCGAGATAATAAATCTGCTTGCTTTAAAAACTTAGATTTTAAATTTTCTTATTTAAAACAATATCGATCTATATAATTTATTTCTATTTGTTTTTTTTATCTCTCTATACTATAATCGACACAATTTTATAATTTTCCCTTCCAGAGGTCAAACACGTCTAATAAGATATCGTCGACCGTGTTCACGCCGCCAACCCCCGAGTCGGTCGGGTACAGCCACTTTTTAAAGAATCTTTAACGGTATTATTTTGCAGGAACAATGGCAATGCGAATGAAAACACTACTACATTTGCTTGTATTCGATTTATTTTTACGTTATTTTACCGGTTTGACCTAATTCATATAACGATAGAGTTCGGAAATGGCTATGTTTTGTAAGAGGTGATTTTTTTACAGAAAACTTTACCAAATACTCTGCCTATTATTGAATTAAAATTAAATTAAAATTTAAAAAAAAAACCTTAAACGCTGTCTTTCATTCAGAAAGTTTACAAAATAAACAATAATTTTACATCAAAAAGCTTGTTGGCTCTTAAATTATTGACTTTCATTTTAATAATTAACTACGGACACCTTTCAACTGCTTTCATATTTTGTTGGATCGCTTTTTACTTACTGTGAAGCTATTAAAATTGCTATCAATATTTATTACCTCAAATATGGATATAAAATGCGTACTTGGCGCCGCATTATTTATCCATATTTGACTGGATCTCGAGTTGTTTGAATTTCTGAGCTATTATTTTTTTAATATCACTTTTGTTTTTATCATTCATCCAGTAAAAATTCCTACAGAAATAGCCAGTGAAATATTCTTTTCCATAGGGAACTACATGATATTTCTTTAAAATGTTTGAATTATTTAAATTATTTGCAAAATATTTTTCTCTTGATAATTAATGTCTATGAAAAACATGAAAGGAGTATATATTATGTAGGCATATTGTATATGTATCTATAAGTTATAGGTTTACCTTTCATAGCAGTTCAATAAGCTAAATTTCGTTCTTTCCTTTAAAATGCTTATAATATTTTTCTAACAAACCCTTAGATTTCATAGATATAGGTATGTTTCGTTCTAAAAAAAAATCTGTAAATGTTTTTTAAACGTTATTGGCACAGCCATATAACCATTAGGCTAGTTAAAACAGTATTCAAATAGTAATGAAATACTGCAATTATTCAAACAAGCTTCGAATACCATCCATTAATATTTTAATATGTTATTTTAAGGTGCATTTTGACTCAAGGCAGCGAGTCCGGTTATTCATCCAACAGTCCTTGGACGAAATCGCCGAGTATTTTGTGAAGCAATTGCGATGCAAATTTGCGTTAAACAAGAAGTTTTCTCATTTTGTTTTGTTTGTAATTACATTTTAAAATAAAAATTTTGTTCAATGTGCATGTTGTCTGAATAAATATTAATTGATTGCTATTGTTGTGTTATTTTCCCGTGTTGTTTTTTTAATAAGTAATAACAGACGTCTGTCTATAAACTGAAAGTTGATAAATATAGATTGGAAATTTACTCGCAACTTTGTTTATTACGAATGCTTTATGAATATGCTAACAATAATTACCATGTCTTTTTAGATTTGTTTTTAATGGAATTTTGTTAATTCTTTAATATTACAAAGATTACAGATTTGTATGTAAATCATCTTCAAAATCATCAAGTTAATCAAGGTAACCATTAAGTTCGGCGGTTAGATCTGTAATCTGTATCAACTTCCAAACCTTTATTGACGTAGCTTAGTTTCTGTAGGTATTTATCAAGGTGTATTTATCTCTTTGATAAATTTAAGTTAGCGATCTGTTTCATGTTAAGAACTAAGAAGCTAAATATTGAATTGATAATGTCAAAAGTATGAAATTATTGTGTACTCTACTTTTAGGGTATAAAAACTATTCTGTGACGATGGATCATAATATTTAACTTTATGTTTAGCTTATCACTACATGTTTAAAACAAAGTTGCTTTCCGCCGTCTCTGCGTTTGTATCTTCAAAATTTTGTAACAGATTTTGATGTTTTTAAATAGATAGAGTGACTCGAGAGGTAAGTTTTAGTATGTAATTTGTTAAGTTTTAGACAAAGTGGGTGAAGTCGCGGGCAGAAAGCTAGTAAGTGATAAATTCTAAAATTCATCTTTCACCATAAAAACACACATAAAAAACATATTCGTATATTTCAAATCCATTTCAAACATGAAAAGCAATAATTTCTTCGTGTATCGTGCAGTTCATACATTTCTCAGTGTATAGGCAATATTCCTTTGTTCTGTTGATAACCACCGCTTGCTTCTTGGTGACCGTGCACGGCTTGCGCACCGAGGTTATTGAATTTCTCCAGTAATTCTGCACCTCCCTTGTAACCCTTTTGTAGAAATTCACCCTGTAACGCAATAAAAAAGTATATTAGGTAGGTTTATTTGGCACACTTCAAACTATTAGAATTTTGGGATTAAATTGTAGAGAGGAATTGAGTTTTCGTTTGAGGAAGTAAAGCTGACTCTCTAAATGTTAATATGGTTCTAACATTCCACTTTTTAAAATTAACGTTATAATGTTGACAAACGAAATATTTTTTTTATGAATCTAATGTTAATATAACACGAGTAGGTATACAGATTAAAAACTGCAAATCCATGAAACAATGAATCGTTTAATATCATACAATCGCATTAGACGAGATTGCTAAGACTCTTTTTTTCTATAAAAATACATCCCAGTTTAATAAAGTAAAGTGGTTTACATTACTCAGATTCCCGCAAAGAGATTATGAAAAAAAATCTAAGCTGCAATTCCCGTGTCACTTTTCAGTTATCTTGCACAGAAATGCAAAAGAAAGTCTAAAGATGCAGCGGAGCATTGTGTTCTACAAAGAATTTTCAATAGCGTACACAAAGTGCTTTTTCTATTTCCTATTATATACTTCGGTTCGCAATTTAAGTACAGTTTCACGGTATAAATAAAAACCACAAACGTAACACTTTTGTGCGGACGTCCTTCGTGATACAATACACTGAGATGAGGTTAAGGACATTTTAAGACGGGATTTACAAACTAATAGTATGTCTGCTATGATTGTTAGTAGGTTTATTTAATTATTTTAACAGGTAGGTATTTTATAATTGGATTGTGAGAGCTGTTGCCTGCGCCTTTGTTTCTATAATGAATTTGGAGTTCGTTGTATAAATAAGTAAGTAAGTGAGGTAAAGTAAATTTTAAAATTCTATATATAACAATAAAAATTAATATATCGCGAACGACCCGTATTATACATGTAGTTAATTAAATTAAGAAGTTCTATATGTCGTTAAATACACAATATTTCCACTACATAAATAATATTTTCAATAAACAAGTGACAAGCAAATGTACAATATCAATTATTCAACATTAATACACAAAATGTACCTATACATATTATATCATTCATAAAATATAAGCAGAGTTCAAATATTTACTCTCACAACACGCGTTAAAACGTTGGGAAAACTAATATAGAAAAAAAATATTAGTTCAGGTAAAGCTGGATATTGAAAGAAAACTTTTATTACCTTATTTGCCTTGGCGTCGTCAATCTTTTGTTCTGTGAAGTGATGTCCTTCCTTGCCTTGGGCATTGGCGTCGAGGATTTTTTCTTCGTGAGCACCTTTGAAGCCTTGCTGGGAGTTCTCACCGAAGGAACCAGCGTTCTGTCCGGCCAGCTTGTGGTCAGCCTCGTCGTGAGCCTCATCGTAGAAGCTCTCAGACTTTTCCTCTTCATTCTTGCTGCTGGATGACTTAAATCCTTTGCTCACGTGACCCTTCTTGTGGCTTTTTGCCTTTTTCACTTGCTCTTCGTTTGCCCCTGTTAAAATGTATTTAGATTTTTTTTAAACAATAAAAAAACATTGATCATGGGTTTCGAACTCGCGTCTTTTCGCCGCTCTATGGCGATACCGCTATGAATTAATTGTTGAAAGTTTACACCTAACTTTTTTTTAGAAGCCAGCGACAACCGAAACACAGTTTTTAACTAGTTCGGTAGTCAGTGGATCATTTAAATATTGTATTATTAATTTAAATACTCTTATTTTCCTTAAAACGAATTTCATAATAACGAATATGATTTAAATATCAAATGAAAATGATCATGTACCTTGCTTATTAACTTTCTGTCCACCTTCATAGAACTTTTCATCTCCGGCAGCTTTCTTTTTTGCTTCTTCATCTTTAAAGAAGCTTGATTCTCCCTTTTCAGCTTTAGCTGCTGCGGCACCTTGTTGGAATCCTTCTTGTCCATGCTTTACTTCTTCTTCAGCTTTCTTTTCTAGCTTTTCTACGTTGTGATCAGCACCCTTTTTTTGAGCAGCGTCATAAGCATTCTTGTCCACATATCCACCTTGAACTTGTCCGCCTAACACCGGGTGGTAAAGTAACCCATTTCCATAGCCAATTCCACCAACACCGATGCCTCCTAGACCAGGGTGAATCAATCCATTCGCTACTCCAATTCCATTTCCAATTCCGTTTCCAATTGCAGCTCCGTTTACCCCACCAATACCGACCGAACTAGCACCACCTAATCCAATCCCGTTACCGATTCCACCGATTCCCAAACCTCCAACGCCTCCGAACCCACCCAAACCGATTCCTAATCCTTGACCAAGTCCTAGTCCTCCTAAACCTCCAAGACCAATTCCTTGACCATAACCAATACCAGATACAGCGTTGTGTATTGTGGATGCTGCTCCGTTTAAATTTTCAGGATAGTCTTCACTTTCTTCAACTTCGTATGAACTTGATATGGGCATTCCACTCCTCGCGTCCACCAACATTGAATCTAGTTTTTCCTTTACATAATCATATGGCGTTTTTTCTTCTGCTAGTTCAACTTTCACCGCCTGCGTACCGATTATGGAAAGAAGAGATATAATAAAAAATGCTGACGACATCTTATTGATTGCGTCGTTATCAACGTGCCACTACTGATGTCATTTCGTAAATGCAGTGTTTATTTATAGTGATGTTAAATTTGGTGGAACGAAGCCGTTTTATTGTTGGCGTGATAGTTTTCACGCGACCATTCGGGTCTTGGTGGTTTCCTTCCTGTGTTATTGTCTTAACTAATCTTAATGAGAACGTTACTGTTAAAAATACAATGACTTAGTTTCGACCTTGCTTTCCAGTTCATTGGAGGTGGCAGTGGGCCGATTTACGCAACGTAAAGTTTTACGTTTTCTCGAATGTCTGTATGAAATTTTACCGTTCCTATTATCGTATCAGTTCTAACTTCTAATATGTGAAATTTATCTGTATTCATATGAAATATTAATAAATATTTTGAGTGTTTTGATTATGAAATAAATATGGTGAGGTATAGAGGTTTTATTTTAAGTTTGATGCAGTAGAACCAAATGCATTCTGGATTAGTACATTGTGTATTAATGCCAAAAAGAAATCAACTTATTTTTATTACATAATGATGCTATTGAACGATTTTTTTAGGAATAATTGAATAAACTTTTTATTACACCAAGACCTTATGACTGCTTTATTGTTATATTCTTGTTAAAGTTGTCTCAAATTGCGACCTTCTTCAAAAACCGATTTCACGTGAATTTTTACGGTTGAATATATGTCGAGGGCTCAAGTTAAGGTTATAGCACTGTCTATGTCACTGAGTAATTAGTCAACAAAAAGATAATAATTAATCATGCGATAATTAACTAGAGAATCAGAATCAGTTAATCGTAGAGTATTAAATAGAGCTACATTGATTAAATAGCAAGCAATGATGGAATAAATCAATAAAGTATGAGGCGAAGTTATATTTTGATTCCATGTTTGTGTAAAATTATAAGTAGGTACAGGAACAAAAACTATTAATTTTATTATAATTTTCACTCGATGTTTGTAGAGCTTTATCAATTTAAACGTAAACCAAAGGAGAATACAATGTATTTCATTAACTTTGTAAGGCATAATATATTAAATTAATTACCCGCTTATAGCCCGCGGGGATTTATAAGTAAACCTAAAAATATACCCAGAGGTTTCTCAGTATAATTGGATAGTAAAATATTAAACAACAATAACGAGAATACGGAGCAACAGAGTTCTGAATACTTTATTAGCTCGCGCCTGCTGCAAAATACACGGCAAAGAGTTACTTACACAATAAGTAATTTATTCCAACAGGCGCTGCTTATTAAGCAATTATATTTTATGTGCCCCTGTTAATTGCGGAAATCGTTTCTTTCTCTCCTTTTTATGAATAAATAGAGTAAAAAAATTTCTAAATGTAAATAAGTCTATATTCAAGATTTCTAGTCTCAGTCTAATGTCAGTCAATGGTACAAAATAACTTTAATTTTATTTAAAATGTTATATATCGTTACTAACGATCCGCCCCGGCTTTGCCCGTGGTACTTACATGTTAACGTTTTTTCTCCATAAGCACCATCCTCGTACTTTCAAGAATATTATAAAAAACAATTGTCGAAATCGGTCCATTTGTTCACGCGTGATGCTGCGATCAAGAGAAATAGGGATTCATTTTTATATAATATCTATTACATACCTAGAGATAACTACCTATCTGAAATAGTAAATATGTAAATATCTACATTTCTTTGATATGTATTCAGAGTGCACGTTTTCCAATTTGGTGAGATGTTTTTACTACGATTCGTTTTTATTTTAACCTGGATTAAAGTCTGCCTCAAGTCGTCTTCTTAGAAATGTGAGGGTCTGAAAAGAGTTCAACTCTTTCAACTGATATATATTTCTTGTGGGATAATCCCTAAGTAATTCGTAGAATGAAACCTTTTTTTTATCTAAGACGGGAATAAAAATGTGCAACGAATAAAAGAAGAAAGAAAAAATACTTACTTTATATGTACCTACCTACGTCAAATACCTACCATTTTCATCTTTTTTGACAATTACAAAGGGAATAATAATTTTGATGAATCGATAACCCGTCTGAAATCATTTATGAATTAAAATTTAATAAAATTCAACAGATTAAAGACAAATAGTATGAAATGTAAAATAAACATTTTGGTGCATTCATCATAAAATTATCACTTTCTATCCATTTGTATTGTATTAGAAGTTGCCAAAAAATAGTAATGATAAACCACTTTCTCTGTTTTATTATCAATTGTTAGGCAGACAATGCACTAGCGGTAAACATTTCTTTCATCGAATGAAATAAAATCAATACGAAAGTTTTTTTTCAGTGTTTCATTTTCTTAACAATTTGATAAAAGCTATAGGTATTCGTTGCAGAATTTGGGTTTAGATGTGTACGTGTGAAATATTTAAATTTTCTTTTAATATCTTTATTATAGCCGTCCGGTCAGTAAATTAATTATGTATAATTTTATTATAATTAAATATGTAGAATTATATAATATAACTATACGGCGTATGCCTTACATACATTTGTTTAAATGGAATCTGCTTTATAATACTCCTCAGTAATGTTATCATAACCACAGACTAATAATAATATACTACGTATACAATCATAACTATAAACATAACCATCGTTACCTTGTGATATACGGATATACCAAGACATATTGCAGCGGCATAATCATAAAATCGAATTAGTAAAACATTATGAACAAGAATCGTATACAAAAGCCCTTAAAAGATACACAAAAGTTTTTCAATGCATTCTCTTGTTTTGTTTCAAATGCCTCGGCGTTTTGCATAAAAGTGGGTTTTGAAGCCATTCTTATTGTTGGTCAATAGTTAGATTAGTTATGACTAGATAGAAATCACGACGTTTTTTCAGAAAGTTGAAGTAGTATACTTTTTGCTATTTCGCAAAATGGAAGATGATTGTTTGATTTAGCAACAGAAAGTACTTGTATATTTGATTTGAATGTCGATCTATCGATAAAATATATGTATAATATAAGATGATTGTTACAAGTAGGTAAAGAAAAATGTCCAGGGACATAATTATCTCTGAGTCTACTTTTCAAATACGCATAATATAATATGAGTTCTACCGTTTTCATAGTCTGATTAATAAAATTATTGATTGTTAATGATGACACATAACAGTTCTCCAATAAATGCTTCCTCTGCTGATCTCTAGGACTGATAACAATTATTGAGGTATTGTTGGTATTATTGTATTAAGGTTCGTTGAGTTTTTGAATTGTGAATCAACTAAAATATCCTTTCAGCGCCAGAGCAATTCAAGATCTACGAATATAATATTAAATCATACATATTATAATTATAAACAGCTATGCTTTATAACTAAATGTTGAGGTATTAGAGGAACGCCGAGCGCAGCCTGAATTCCCACGTCGAGCGAGCACGATTATCATAAATTTACACAAAATTATCCATTTAACTTCATAGCGATCAGGTATATAGTGGTGTTGGCATATTAACATAATCATAACTATCGACATTAATTAAGCGAGACTTCAGGGAATTAATATATTATGTAACTTTATTGATAGACGCAGAACCATTGTTAAGGCGTCGTGGGTTGACTGAAACTTCTATCTGTAGATTCAACGGTTTTATTATAGTATTGCTGAGCCTCGGATCTGTTAACTATTGTTATGATTGAACCATAGCTGACAGTATATTAAAACTTATCAAAGATTATTTGTTAATTAAGCTAATATAATATGCTATACCTATCTACTCATAATAAGCGTACCTACTGATATTTGACTGATATTTTTAGGAAAGATAAAGAAGGTATTGCGTTATGCTTATTTTGAGAGATTTCACAGCTTTTAAGTTTAAATATAAAACACTACTGTATGCTTCTAACTGTATGTGTAATTTATGAAGATGTGCTCTCATAGGAACTACAGATATTACTTCCCTCCAGGAATTATATGGGGCATAATAGAATACGATATGAGAAGCTGCTACGTGTTCAGTTTTCTAATAGTAATATTGGAGAAAAGTCGGCTCTTAAAATTTAAAGTGCTGTACTTTACTTACGTTTTCAGTCAATTCTAAATTAATTTGAAGTCTTGAAAACCTGCTAAACATCGTTATTTCACTGGTTTGTTAGTTTTTTTATTGCTTAATTAAATTATTCAATGAATTCATCATTCATGTGATCTTAACGTTTTGATAAGAAAAATCGATGTTTTTTTCTCGTATTCTTATCTGTTCTTATACTCGTAGGAGAGTGTTTTGTATGATGAGGAAATTAGCTGTAAGGATATGTTAATCTTTTATGCGATACATTAATTTAAAATGTTTAATGCTAGACTTCTTAAAGGTTAGATTTCCTAAGAGACCAGTAATGAAAGCTTGCGACGGCGCCTTCTGAAGTAATGAGATTTGCATATTAAAGTTATAAAAGTGAATAAAATTTTTGAAATATTTCACCGTGGATTATGCAATGTAGTTAAGCGTTGAATCGTAATAGCTTACGAGGCACATTTTATATTTGCGTGTTTTAAATTTCTTTTAATAACTAGGAATAGTATAAACGCTGTGAACATAAAAACTGGGTGGCTTTAATGTACCAACATTTAAAATATTCATAATTTTATACAATGTAAGCGATCATATTTTGCTCAAGAAATATCAAAAGTTGCTCTAAAAAAGACTTACCTCGTGTGTCCAAAAAGCTTGTGTGTCCTAAAATTTTCTGCCTCTGTAGAATTTTGTGTCTGTGTTTGATATAACTTTCATTATAGCTAGCATAAAAGTAGCTACTTTTAAGGAAATTTACCAGAATGTAGTATGTTTCACAAAATTTCCCACAATATTTTATAAATAGCTCACACCTCCATCAATAATAAAGCCCTTATAACCTTTCACTTTCCTCAGAGAATTAATCATCTTACTATGACTTTCATAAGTTAAAATAAAGAGTAAAGCTGTGACTTTGACCTAAAAAATGATTTACAGGTAGTGCAGTCGTAAATAACATTAGAATAGAGTTCTTCTTAAAATTAAAGATTAAAATACGTAATAAAGGCACTTTTAATGTGCTCGATTCTTCATTATATTTTGTTGAAAGTTATAATACTTCGAAACTCGCAAGTACCTACCCATAAAGCTGTAGTTTTAATTGGTTTCCTAATACTTACAGAGATTGGTTTAATTATCGGCATAAACTACTGTCTAACTCTAAAGTTTAAGTATGAAATTTTAGTTCATTAGTAATTAATAATTTCCATCACATCTAAGTGCTCGGTTGTGACGTTTATGACCATTTAACCGTTTAAAATCCGCCATTAAATGTCACAGGCAAACCTCAATTTTGCTGAGATTAAATTTACTATTCAAGTTTAATAGACTCTTCAAGTAGATTTGTGTGCGAAATATAGGTTAATATGCCATATAAGTGAACATTGTATTTACCTCCATATACTATAAGTTACACGTTTAATTGTTCATGATTTTCAATCAATTAGTAGGTAGTAAATGACTACTGTATTTTAGTACAACAGTTAGAATTAATTAATTTTATGACTGAAGTTAGTAATCAAATTTAAAAGTGAACATTTAATGATGGAAATTCATAATAGAAATTTATAATTGTAATTTGTCCAACGGTATGTGTGTACTGTTGGTAATTTTTTAAATAGCTCATTTCTTAATAAGGTTTAAGTCATCTACATTCTTACTTTTAGAAAAATGATTCCCATTATTATTCACAAGTGAGTGCTCGTATTTTCCGAATGTGTTTATAAATCTGGATTCAGCCAGCTGACAGAATAAAGCATGTAATCAAGGTAGTAGCAGTTCGCTCCAAGGCACAGGTTACAATTACTGGTGATTTATGAAACAGCCAGTCAATTGAACTAAATTGTTGAGTGGCCATCTTCCGTGAAACAAGTTACATCTGGAAATAAAGTAGCTGTACTGTGCAAAAATGTTGAAGATTTACGAGCTTTAAACGCGCTTTTGTTTGTATAGTGATATTTTCAGTGATTTAATTAAAAAAAATTGTAGTATAGTAGGTATATTGTCAGTGATTTATAGTAAATAATGTAACCTACCTTTTTACATATAAGTAGGTAAATTAGGCCAGAATCTTACTAAACCGCGATGTAATTGTTTAAAAAAAATATTCAGATAATATTTTTCAGATTTAAGTCGATAGATTATATAACAGTATTTAATTTAGGGCCGATTTTTCAATGCCCAGATAAACAGCTAGATAGACTTTATTCTTCAGTTAACAAAATATTCAATTTTTCAATAGACGAATAGGACTTATCTATCGAATAACTACGTTATTTGACGAATAAATCTATCTGCCGCTCCAACGGCCAGATAGCGTGCTATTCGACGAATAGGCGTTTGATTTGACAACTGACGCGTCAAATTTGGGATATTTTCGTTTGTAATAACATAGAGCATAGAATTATTAACAATTAAGCCTTTTTCTATATAATTATTATCAATTAAAATCATATTGAAATTGATGTTTTTGGTAGTATTGATGACCATGCCATTGAAAATTTGCCGAACGCTGCCTTTATGTCGTTTCCATCGTAAAATATATAAATTTAAACACAAATTTAATCAAAACTCTTTACTAGAATCAAAACAACAATCAACAATCATAGAACACAAGAAAAACTTAAAATGCACTCCTGACGTGAGTCATAATGACGGTTGTTGACAACTTGCAAGAGTTGACTCTTTCCCGCTCTAACCTGACTAATTTAATATGTTTATTTCGCCACTCCGAGAGCAGAGCTGCCAATATGGAAATATTTGGTCAGATAGTTATTCATCAAATAAATCACGATTGAAAAATAGGCGAGCCGTAATGAGCTAGATAAACAATTATTAATAAATCTATTCGAGGGGTAATTATTAGACTGTTTATCTGGGCATTGAAAATTCGGCCCTTAAACGAATAAATTGCTTCAATCAGTCCATAGATTTTCGAATTCGAGGACATGTCGGGTCTTTACTATGTAAAATAATACTTATTGCTTATAAAAACAAAATCAACACGATGATTAAATTCATCTGTCTAGATATGAAATTATTAACTTGATTTTGATTTCTCAAAGTTAGAGAATATAGGCTTTATGAAGGTGCCTCCAGCGTAATGTTAACAGAGATATCAAACTTCATTTGTGATGTAATTTGTACTTGATGTTTATTCTGTCTATGAAATATATTAGGCCGGTTGCAGAGCTTCACCGACCGTCAGTGCGTACCATCGGTCCTTACGATACGCATCAACAATGTGTATGACTATGACACTAATACGTATGACAATACCGCGTGCGTATGGTCGGTCTAGCTTGGTCTAGCTATGAACGGTTTTATGAATTTCCATACATATGACAAGCGCGACTGACGTACGCACTGATGGTCGGTCAAGCTCTGCAACCAGCCTTAATATTGATACTGTGATGTTATTTTCGGGTAAAGACAAATAAGTATGATTAACATTGAAATATCTATAAATGATTGTGGTATATAGAGTATTCGAAAAATGTGCAAATTACATCTAAGTATAAATTAATCTTAATTCAAAGAATTGTACCAAAGTGAATTTATTTCAAAACTATAGTTTAGTTTGTAATTTGTATTAATTGAGATTATCCATAAGAAGCTTATAAAAATTAAATACGTAAAAATAGGTATCTATAGGTAATAAAATCAGGATAGATTTCCATTACTTACCTTAAAATCAATTTCATTAATTAATTATTATACCTAGTGTAGATGTTGATTTTTACAATTCTCCAAAATACACGTCCATCACAGCGATAACAACAAACGAGGTACCAAAATGAGTAAATCACTTTCACCGCATCATGGTAAATAAATATGTTTTGTGTGTTTGTTAGAAAGCGTTAGATTAAGTGTGTTGCTAATTAGTGAAGGCGCGTGAACATGCGCCCGTTGCCATGGCGACCGTGCTGTTAAAAGCCTTTGTAATTAATTATTATTATAGGGCATTGAGATAATATTACTACGTATGGAGGAGACACCACGAACAATATCTGTGCGCCAAGCGCAGCGGCGGCGCGGGGCGCATTTTTTTGCTCCAACTAAGTTTTAAAAATTATTATCTAGTTAGGTAAAAGTTATTCCTTTGCACTTTTCCGTATTATTTATGCAATATCGTAACACACATGAATGCATATTTGATGCGTTTCACTTTAAAACAAATAAAAAATGAGCGTGCAGTTAAGCCATATGGCTTATGGTGAGTGCACTGTGCAACATAAGTGATGTAGGCGGTGTCGTCTCCATATTTATATCTCAATGTTATAGGGTCTATATTCATTACCATGGACTTATTATTGTATTAAGAACATTAAACAGGGGAGAGCAAAGCAATGAATTACAAAAATGTGTAGGGTGGTGTTGAATACTTATAAGAAATTATTCTTTCCATGTTACATTGTAATTAGCTAGAAAATAATGATTTAAATATTATAGATCTGAAGAGTATGTTTGCTTGTTTGTTTAATTGAACGCGCTAATCTATTCATTTACTTACTGATTGCAATTTAAAATTATTTTTTCTTCGACTAATAATTAATGCAATACCTTGCAAAAATATTCCATTTTAGAGCAAACGAAGATGAGAGGGTCACTCGTCAGCTTTCTCTTGTAGGCTAAATACTGAAAAAATATAGGAATACTTACTCGAAAAGACCTTTAGGTACGCGTACAAATAAAATATACAAAAATCATAAAAATCCATCCAGACACGATTTTATATAGGTAATGTATTGGGTTATACATACTTGATTTACAAGCGGAATTCTTAAGCATAAAACAATTACACGTTTTAAAAAAATAATTCAATTGTTACAGTAAAAGGGTGCTTTTAAGTTTAAAAGGAAATCCGTGTTAAACAACTCCATGAAAATAACTTTTTCAAACAGAAAATAAAGTATGTATTTTATGTTAAAAGTTAAATTGAATCCCGATTCGTGTGAAATATTTATTTTTATTTTATTTCATTAAGATTAACGGTGTTAATGAATAATTATAAAATCTCAAGTATCTGTACCTATATTATGCACTATGCAGTGTTCAGAATGTTATTAAGTTTTAATAGATGGAACTTGATAGACTCATCAAAACTACAAAATTAAAATATTCAAAAAGAACATTTAATTTAGGTACCTATACATATTTGATCTTGTCTTCTCTTCTTTGTTAATGATTTTCATGTAAGCATTTCGAGTTCAACTAATTTATTTAAAAAGAAGAATTTTCAAGGAAAACCCTTATTTTTTCTGTCTGATTTAAATCCAAGCACATTTTCTACATATATTGGATTTCCTAAGCGACACTTAACAATTTTGAACTGACGCCAAGTTAATTTTGACCACATTTTCCCGGGAATATTGTTTAAGAGATAGCTTATTATCATAGTAAGTTGCAAACTCTTGCTACGTAATTTGCAGAGCTAATATTGAATTTAATTTTTTTATTCGACAAGAATAGGACATTTATTTTTAATATTAATATTATAAAGCTGAAGAGTTTGTTTGTTTGAACGCGCTAATCTCAAGAACTAGGTACCTACTGATCCGATGAGAAAAATTATTTCAGTGTTGGATAGCCCATTTATCGAGGAAGGCTATAAGCTTATATATGTCGTGGCCATATCGTAGATTTGCTCATTTCATGAAATGATCGATCGATCGAATGTTTATTGGCCACATCATGATATGGTTTGAGCAGATCAATGATAAGATATAGTTTCTCGATGTGGCCAAATAAATGCGCGGTTTTTTCATGAAATGTATCATTCTAAAAGGTTTCATATCATCACGCTAAGTCCAACAGAAGCGGAGCTACGCGGGTGAAACGGCGGAGCGCAGATAGTCGTAGATAACAATACAACAAAAACTGGGCATATTAATTATTATTATTATGAATAATAATTTTATACGATCCACGAAGTAGACCTGAAATATCAAATTGATTCTACTTTAAAGTCTTCTATAAAATATGTTTTAACGTGTGGAATAATTAATAAGAAACCACAGATAATAAAATCAGATAATAAAATTAAAAACCACGAAGTCGGAATATAATAAAGAGAAGTTAGATAATTTTAACATTCATAAATTTCATATAGCATACCTTCGGGACTCTTTTTGTAACAAGTTGTAATAAAAAAGGATTTTTATTATACTTCACGTAATGTTCATATTTTCAGCATTTCATCCATTTAAAGAGGCTTTCAAAGAGAGACCCTCGTTGTAATTTAAGCATACTCGACCCTAATGATGTAAAATTTTCTTTCAATATATGTATTATATATAAAAAGAAAAATTCCATAAGGTCTGGAGTACATAGAATGTACTCCAGATTATTGCCTATTGAGTATTGGGATTTTACAATAAATTAAAACATTCTCTTTTCCGATGGTAAGAGGTGTTGACCTATTTATAATGAGTGCGATTTGATATACAAACTATATATATATTATATAGGTAGATACTACTGTATAATATCTTCATGTTTGTGATTTATGTTTTAAACTAAAAAGTTAAAATTTAAGTTTTATCAGATAAGGAAGAGTCAGTGGAATAAAGAAATTTGTATACTTAGGGCTGATTTTTCAATCGTTGGTTAAAACTTATTCATTGAATAACTTATTAAACTACCATTTCAAAAATGTATTCTAATTGTCCGTATTTGACAGTTTACAGGTGACATTTTAAAATTTTCGTGTATAATACTTTATTAGACGGATAAATTTTAACCAAGGATTGAAAAATCGGCCCTATGTTATGATAATGTAATTCGGAGGTCAACATTGATCTTGATCGTTTGTTCAAAAGGTTCGAAAATCGGATGGTCTAATTATTACAAAAATATGCACATAATAATTAACAGAAGCCGCTCTAAGTCGCTCGCAAACGTATCAAATAACATCCATATATCATACAAATATTTGAAATCAAAATTATCATAATTCGTTTGCATAACGTCCGAGAATTAAAAATAGCCACAGGCTATTCGAAAACCGCGAAAGAGAGGAACAATAAACTTATAAAAATTAACTAAAAAAGCCACTTTCACATTTAAGAAACGAAGAAAGCGTGCCCCCAAATTAACAATCTGTAACAAACGAACAGACAGATTTATAGAAGCTATAAAATAATATGGTTTTAAGAGAATTGAAACATTTCATATCTGCATACAAAATCTCTTTAACGTGCTAAAACCGTCTATCTGATTACTTTATCTTTGTTATGAGTTATGTGTTATTATGTTTGTGTATTTCAATTTTAAGAGCCGTTTAGTGCTGTATAATAAACTAGCTGTTGCCCGCGACTTCGTCCGCGATTAGGTCGTTTTTCGTCATTCGTTGTTTAAAAAAAATACGTGACACTTTATTTTAAAATTTTCTTAATTATTGTCTCTTATAAAATTTAACTACATTAAAATTGAACACTCTGATAAGAAAATCTTAAAATCTGAAGAAAACATGAATGTGGTTTAAATTCTACATTACTTAGTATCAAATAGTAATCTAAATTAAATGTAGATTAACAGTTTGAGCACACCATTATAGAATATGTACCTAAGTATTAAATTACGTTAGTTTACATAGTAACTTTACTAAAAACACGATGACTATCTTTCGCGCTCGATACCACAAACTAAGCATGTTTGTGGTACGTGGCCCGCGTCACTTGACCCCCATCTGGATCCATGATGATGATTCCATCCTGAAGATGATTCTGAAGATGATTCAGAAGATGATTCTGAAGATGATCCAGGATGATTCCATCCTGAAGATGATTTCTTTTGCCTGGAAGAAATCACCGTCGCCTAACAAATATAATGTGTTTTCTTATAAAACCGTTACATAATTTATTTTATCTACTTAAATAATGAAAATGATATATTTATAAAATATAAAACATATTATTTAAAATGATTAAAAATAAATAAATGAAGCAACTACGATTCAAAGAAAACGTCTTTTTCAGTGTGAAAATGCTCTAAGCAATCCTGGATGATGAACTGTATATCATGTACCTACTCTGATCCCAGTACGGTCGGTACGTCGATAGCCATAACGATAAATATTATAATCAGATAACCGCAAAGTCAAAATAAAAACATTACTTGTAAAGTTGTGAGTGCAAAATTTACGTTTCATTTGGCAATAACATTTTTTTCGGTACTAAAACGTAGTAGTTTGATATGTGGTTGGCTGCCCCTCCTCTCCTTCCTGAAAAATATCCTCCAAAATTTCCCGAGATACTTCCAATGATTGAACCATTGGACGTTGGACATTAACTTCAGTCAAAAATTGACGAAGCGGATGATTACTAATTTCCACTTAATCCTCGCTGCTACTGTCTTTATCATCAAATCATCAATTTTCAAGTGGTGTAGTAAAAATATCAGCAGAAATCGTCTTCCAAAGGCGATATAATTTTATTAGCATTGAATAAAAAAATCAAAAGTTAACTGTAAATCTATAAAAAAAGCTACTTACAAATAAAATTTTATCAAAAACTTCTGTTCCCAATGCACCTCAAAATAATAAAAGAATCATTCATTTCATTTCATTTAACAACTTACCTTTTGTGGGAACGCATGATGGTGAAAATTAACAAAACACGAAGATTGCATTTGTTATTTTTTGTTTTATGGCATTCAATTGCTTTATAAATATCACTACATAGTATAAAAAAAGTCGCTTTCTGTGTCCCTATGTCCCTATGTCCCTTTGTATGCTTAAATCTTTAAAACTTCGCAACAGATTTTGATGCGGTTTTTTTAATAGATAGACTAATTCAAGAGGAAGGTTTTAGTACATAATTTATTAGGTTTTAGACAAAGCGGACGAAGCCGCGGGCGGTAAGCTAGTAAATTTATAAAACACGAATATTTTTAAAATTGTAACTAATGAACACAACAATATATTATTATACTCTTTGGAACACAATCATTAGATTAACTGTAGATAATGGTGTCTATTTTTACTTAAAATAATAAACATCTACCCTCACTTAAAAAAAAAATGTAGTTTATTATTCACACGAAATATATCTTATAGGGAACGGAAGATATGGGTTAAAGAGTTAAATAAATAAATAACATAATTATTACATTTAAATTATTAATTTTTAACATTGTGTTCAGTAGTGTTAACATGTAAATTGATTTGATTTTTACGAAATCTCATAGATGGCGCTGTTACAAAATTAACATTATACAACTTACATTCTTTAAACTATATTTCTCTTCCCAAGTTACTTAAATGGCATAATTTTTATAGTGTCAATCTAGATATTGTCAAACAACATTTATATATGCGTCATTTGATTATTAATTTCCAATAGTTAACGTGTAAATTGATTTGATTTTTATAACATTTAATAGATGGCGCTGTTTCTAATTTGTCTTTATACTACTAAATTCATTAAACTGTTTCTCTGCCCAAATTACGTAAATGACATAGTTTTTATTTTGTAAAGCTAGATAATAGCATGGCTTACTCGAAACCAACATTTAAACATGAGTCTTTAGATTGTACGCTGTCGTAATACACGGAATACGTAAGAAAAATAAAGGTTCACAGCTCCTCCCCCGTAGATGATAGCTTGATAATATGTAGCCTATAGCCTCACCCGACCTGTTAGTAATATTCATGCAAAATTTGAAGTCAATCTATGCAGTACTTTTCGAGATTAGCTCGGACAAACATACAGACAAACAGACAAACAGACAAACAGACAAAAATTCTAAAAACTATGTTTTTGGCTTCTATATCGATTATAGATCACGGCCCAGGTATTCTTTTAAAAAAATATTCAATGTACAGTTTTGACTTTCCTACGATTTTATTATATGTATAGATATTTAGAATGCAATAAAATATTGAACCGTACGTAAAGTTATAATTCTACAGTTTTAGTCGTAATTCATGATAGGAAAGGAAAAAATAAAAGAAAGTTATATGTTTTAATTTAAAATTTTGCACTTAACTATTTCAACACCTTTGGTATTGTTATCTCACGTTAATAAGATGCTTTCATCGTCTATCTAACGGTAAGCGTTGCAGTTACTCTTAGGCTTCATACCTCCAATGTCTAGAGACAAAATTGTGTGTCAATAAAACATAGTATGAAATTTATGATTTCACACTACAGTTTTGTTTCACATATGCGTGTGCTAAAGGCATGTGAATCCTGTTTTTTACCTGAATGTGAATTCCATTCTATTGTCATTCTTGAAAAGCGGGAAGTTCTATGTCCTCTTGTGTCGTAACATTTCATTAGTTATTTTTACGGACAAGTAAGCAGTTAGGCTGCTGTAGCCAACATTGAAGTTTTTTTAGTTACCATCCAAGCCTTTTCAATTGTAACCAGACAGACGACAGTTCATGTTCTCTCTTCCCTTATATTCTACTTCCTACATGAAGTCGCACAACTCTAATGGGTATAATGTAACAATTTAACACAATTATCTCGCCCATGTGTACGATCCGTGGTCGGACTCGCATGAGGAAAAGTTTTAAAGGCTAGACTTTTTACTTATTACTTATATTACCTTCGTGAAAGGTAATTATCGTAATTATAATGTCACTTTCTAAGGCAACTCGAATGAAACTCGCGGTAATTGACATATGGCATCTTTTGCAACTTTATGTGTAGAGAACGTTCATACTACTAGTTTTTTATTTAATTAGTATTGAAACCAATGTGAAATTCTTGAATTATTATGCACATTAACGTATCTTGAGACTTGACTTTTGTAAATAGACTTTCTTTATAAGTGAACGTTAAAATTTATGGTAATTGGATGTTAGTTAGTTTTTATGTGTGGATGTTATTTAATAGAAGGTATATTTTTTTGAGTAAAAATGTTAAAATAAAATCTCATAGGCTTTTCTTTTACAAATTCATTTTAGGTATATGAAAAAAAATTACGCTTTCTGTTGATAGCTTTTGTATAGATAATACATATTATTATATGACTTGACTAACAAATAACACGGAAATACGACACAACTAATTGATATATTATACACATAAGGTGTAATACAGAATTAATTATAATTTCATTCTGCGAAAGGCTTTGAGGTGCCGGTGCAGATGTGAAGTTATTAAATAAATCTCGATGCTATCTCGTGCACTAACAAGCAGGAAAGAATCTCGATAGTGGTCTCGATTAAGAGCAATTAAAGCGAAGGCATCGCTTCGGTGCGCTTTGTACCACGTGACAGGCGCACTCCAAAACGCATCGCGTGACTTTCCACGATTTACTTGTGGTTCTCGATTTTAGTGTAACGTGCTTCGAGATTTTCAAGTATGGGTTTGTTTGGTGTAGTTTATTGCATGTATTAATAAATCTACGGATGCAGTTTTACGAAATTGATTTATTCCTTTTCAATTGTGTAATAACATTTATTTTGTAGGTATTTAAAAAATGTACGACTTCATTTATGTATGACACATGAATCAAATATGTATATATGTAAAAAATTTAGGTATAATACGTTTTTGTGTGTATCATGCTTCTCATTAGATAATATCTGTCTAATGTTAAAAATATTGTATGCTTTCTTTTTAATACATGGTTTAAAGTTTGCAACATAACGCTCATACTCAAGATAGATGATGAAATATGCGTATTCATTATTCATAAAGCGTGCTCTTCAAACTTCTGAACGAAGATGTGGGGAAATTCTTGAACGAGAAACTTGAGAACTTCAATAGTTTAAAGAAAGTAATATGCGGTACCTACTTCAAACTTTGTTTTTCTTCACATGCGAAAGTTTTATATAAATTATGTTAATTATTCATTTTCATCCTAAATAGCTATCTGCATTAGTATAAGCTCTAATCAACCACTTATAAAATTTAAATTCTTTTTATGATATCCAATATTTTTCATAGATTTATTTTTAATTCAATATCATATCTGTGACATATTCAAAATCAATGAATAACTTACACTTTTACAGCTTAGAAATTGGTACGGCAATAAACGCTTCGATTATTTATTTTATAACATTCTTAAAAGCCACAACGTAAAAAAAGTATAGATTCACGCATTCAAAACAATACTCAAATCACTGAAATCAGAATACATAACGAACATAAATTGTAAGAAGTTAAGCCATTACATTCGAGTTTATCTTCGAGAATGTATAGTAGGGGCCGATGTTATCATACAGATAACGAATACCGCGCACCTGTTACAAAGATAGCGCGGCTAATGCTCAGTGTTTCTATTTAGCAATTATTTGCCAGCTCATGAATATATACGAATGAACTTTCGTAGATTACGAGAATTAGCTTTACATCGACCTGTAATTTGCTACTGCACTAAATCGTTTTAATGTTGACGACAGCGAGCAATGTAGGTAAAGAGATTGTTAATGTTTTTTTTCAAAAGAATTCATGCTTTTAAATGTGGGATACGGTACGAATTAGGCTAGCTTACACAAGGGAAAAGCCCCTTTAAAAGATAGGCGTGTAATAGTAGCATGCAAATACTTACTACTTTTTCGTGTGATGAGTGGAAGAGCCGGATTACTGTGTCCTTTCCATTTGTATCTATTATAACTTTCTTAATATTACAATTGAAGAAAAGTAATTAATAATTTAATTTAAGTTACCTTAGGAAATGCTTTGAAAATAATCCTGAGTAAGAAAAAGTAACAGATAATATCCTGGCGCGTCTGAAAAAATGTTAAGCATAGTAATCTTAATACAATAAATTGTATTTTATTTAATTTAATAATAAGTTTATTGAACGTTAATAAATTAATATACTTTCATCTAACTAGTTCACGTTAATTAGAGAACCTGATAATAACTAGTCACTCTTTCGAGGGCCATTTTCTTTATGGTAGGTACAATTTTTATATACATATTTGAAGTTAGTCTGAATATACAAATTTTTAAATTGTATATTCAGACGAAAATTCTCAGTCTATCCTTGTCGTGACGACAATTTCTAAATACCAATTCTATTGTACCATTTTATCACAAATTTTATTTTACTCAAAAGCAGGGCAGTAGTGAAAATCATTGAGTAAATACTAAAGAGCCAAGCGTTGATAATTGATTTACCAAATAAATAACTTTCATTAAATTTGCATTTTTACACATTCGATGTCGGATAATATTAATTGCTTTTTGTGACTGGCGAAAGGAACATGTATCTATTTAAATTTTAAGTTAAGGTAATTAATTTAAAAATGAAGTAAATTAAACTTACAGAACACTGGTTCGCGCGCGATGGTAGAGCCAGAGTCCTTAATTTGTTTCCCGCGGATGAGGACTAGCAATAAAAATAGGTCTTGCAGGACACATAATGCTAATTTTTTTATAAAAATATCAAGAAGAAAATTGATCAGTGAGACTTAGGCAAGTATATCAAAAGCACCATGAAGTATGGTGCTTACGATATACCTCACCAAAGGCTATCAAACTTCACTGAATCATAAATAATGCGGTTCAACAGTCGTGTAAAGTCTGTATCTAGTAACTAGTTCATATTCACGAACAAAATTAAACATAGAACAATACATAATTCCATATTCAAATTCCGCAAGAGAAACAATTAAATAAAGAAACAAACAGAGCAAAAGCAACAGAGAATCGTGGTTAGTTATTTATTATCTTCACTACGTTTTGCGAAATTGTTTTATCATTTTGCATACTAAAATGAATTTTATTTCTAGCAACATTCATATGTAAATCCTAGAAAAAACAAAAAGGAACCCAGCGACCTAAATGTTTTCTGAATAACTGCGTACAGAGATAGCATGAATAACATTATTTCGTTTTAATCCCATTCTGCTCTGAGTTCGTTATAATAACTTTCAAACTACAATTTTGAATATTTTTGGGATGTTATTTTATCTAACTATTCATAACGTTATTCAAATATAAACATTAGTAATAGTTATTAGTTAACCAGAGATAATGTTTAATGATTTAGGCTAGATATTTACATGAATGTAGCATGCTACATAGATTTTAATGGTTCAATGTAGGTAATAGTTTAGATACAAGCATGGGATGATCCCCTTGTGTCAAATTGTTGAAATTCCTCCGAAAGTTGACCTACTTCTATAAATTATTTTGTATGTAGGTATATCTAAACTACTTTTTATACCAGTAAATTAGAATTCTAACCAAATAAATTATTAGGACCACTTTCATGATCATAAATTGTGGGTGCTCAAGGAAAATCCCTATTTTATGGTATGTTGCCTTTGAGCTCGTGTTCTAAGAAAAATTCCAGATATTTCCTGATTCCTGATTCATAAGCTCGTTACCATGCCTCCGTATAAATAACGTATCAATTGCAATTATTTGTGTCTGGATTCCATTCCACTTATAAGATTATTTTAAAATATTTTCTATTATAAACATAGATACAGGAATTACTTGACCGATTCCAAAAATTCTTTCGCCGTTACATAATATTATGGTCCGAAGTGACCGTGTAAAACCGGGTCGGACACAATAACAAAATTTAAATACATCGTTAAAAAAGGCGTTTATGAGAATAGTAGGAAGATAGCAAAATTAGGTAGTTCTACCTTTTACTAATCCTCCATTTAATGTTACCTAACTAATGTACAAGCCAAATCTTAAGCCATGCTTTAGTGTAAATAATCGTACAACTAGTGACACGAGCCTAATCTGAACAACTGTAACGATTAGACGTTGCTAATGTTAAAATAATTTAAATCGGTACCTACAATCTACATTTCAGAGAATTGACATATTATGAGGAGTAAAAAGATTAAAAATATCAAATCCGGTTTTAATTATTACATGACAATTTTCAACTATTCCGGCATTGTCTTTTTCAGTGCCATCAAAAATCTTATAAACATTATTCTTCTTTTTAATATCATGCATTAGTAAACCTAATCAGTTGTCTCATAGAACACATCTCCATTGAAAAAGTACGTAAATTAGCAACTGAATGATACATGTTTAAAAAATGTAGACATGCGTGGTCTGGCACGCGGGGAGCGGTTCGTAATTAAACCGCAACATAATTGGGTCAGGCATCCTGCGTCACATTATACTAGGAATGGAGACAGGAGCGGAATCGAGGCTTTTACTTCAGCAATTCTTTAAGTTATAATATAAATAATTAGCTAGTTAATACTATTATAATATAATGAAGCTGAAGAGTTTGTTTGTTTGAACGCGCTAGTCTCAGGGACTACTGGTTCGATTTGAAAAATTATTTCGGTGTTAGATAGCCCATTTATCGAGGGAGGTGAGGGTGAGTATCGTAAGTTTTTTTTTGGTACATAATAAAAGTTTCCACATCCACATCTTAGCTAGCAGTATAGACGTGTCTGCCGAGGAAAATGATGTGTGCGATTTTCCTCAGCTGAGCTTCCTAGACCGAGGTGCTTCGGGCAGCAATTTCTTCTCGAGAAGACTTTGTCTGTGAGGAACCGCCTAATGTCAAATAGCGGTCATTGATTTGGATGCATTTTGCTAAGGCTATCGATTGATATGAAAAGTTTTTAATGCGCTACAGTCAGTTAATATTTGAAGTTAAATTAGTTAAAATATATTAACTATTACACATTCAGATACTAATAATCCGTTTCATTTCAGAAACCTATATCAATACTACTTGTTTCTAAATTTTATTATTATGAAATTTGTAATAATTATAAAGTTAATAATACTAATACGTTACTGTAGTGTAATTACAGCGCGTAGATAATCTTGATCTGTCACGAAATGTTAAAGGATCATTAAATATTTCTTACCTTACAACGTTATATTCAGGACACACTACCTATAAACTTTGTTATTGTTAGGTAATAAATTGAGATTACATATAAAACCTCATTTAAGAACAACCATTTGAAGCAAGGCTCTTCGCTAGCGGAGTAATTAACTATTGCTTTTTATTTGTCTTCATTATACCATTCTTATTTCCTTTTTATTCTTCTCTGATAGTTTCAGAAATATGTCACACTAGTGGTCCGCCCCGGCTTCGCCCGTGGTACATATTTCGCAATAAAAGGTAGCCTATGTCCTTTCTCGGGTATCAAAATATCTCCATACCAAATTTCATGCAAATTGGTTCAGTAGTTTAGGCGTGATTGAGTAACAGACAGAGTTACTTTCGCATTTATAATATTAGTATGGATTAGCTTCGGTTCATGGCATCACGTTGATTAATTTTTGTGCCGATTTTAACCAGTCATTTAAGTAGAGTCCATCTGTTCTGAAAAAATACGCAAAAAAATTCTATGCAAACATTTTTTTACATCTATTTTTCATTCTATCATTACCAGACCTTCTTAATTGTTTTGAAGATTTTATTATACAAACATATATTTATTTATATTTATTCTTACAAACGCTAACTTGTAGTACATGCAATATAATTCCAATACGAATATATTTTCAATAGTTTTATTTCGCCGTTAGTGAAACAGAAAAATAAAAACGATTTTATTAGTGGGATTTTATTGTGCTATTTTATCGGCACTTGCTTTTATTGTCCACGTAAACATTTTACGATTAATGTGTCCATAGATTAAACTCGTGTAAAGAATTATTTTTTGGTCGAAAAGTTTTTTTATTAATATTTAGACCTACCTACCTTATTAGATTCAAAGTATTAGTTAGACAAGTAAGAATTTTGATAGTATTGTTTTTATTATGTAGTATGGGTACTTACCTACATTTATAATTCAAATTTCAAACTTTATTACAAAACGAGATTCTATTGAAATTCAATACTTGTTTGCTCACTTTTTATTGAAGCATATTTTATAACATTCCGATTTTAGAATAAACACATTCATAACTTTGCTATGCTTATTTTATTGGAAATATTATATTCGATTTGAATTTCAATTGAAAAGGTCGGCGAATGTATTTCTAAAAATATTCAACATCACGTTTTGAAATTCTAACAAATTAATTTTATAAATATTTTATTCATTTAGCAGGAACAATTCGTCGCATCGTTGAAACAAAGCTAGGTAGGTAATTAATTGCCGTCTAGAAAGCTGTCCGCGGTCTAGTTATTTTTAATTAATAGTTATATAAAGAAAACAAAGTCAAATGAGAAAGAGCCTACGCCCTCTATACCATGAGATAAGTAACAATTCAATTGGGCCGCTCATATGGAGAAAAAATAATTAAAAAAAATCCGTATCTGTAGAATTCGCTTCTTCACAAAAGCTCTTTGTTCACAGCAAATACAATTTTCATATTAATTAAATTTTGAGGTGACATGAAAAAAGAAAAAAAATGATAGATACGAATAAAGACATTTCAATTTATATTACCAACAATTTTAAACACAATCTTCCAATTCCGTTGACTAAAAAAGTTTTTGTCTATTACCAGCTAACACACGCCCCAACACGTCTATTCCGCAAAGGCTTTTTTTCATATTTTATGATGCTCTACTACTAGTTCTAGCGTGAACAGCAGCAGCAAGCAGTAGTCTTTCTCAATATCAGTATTCCTGAAAGTAAAGAAAGAAAGAAAAAACTGTTCAGTTATTATGAAACCAATAAATTCCTCACCTTTTTATTATGTAATCGTATAGTTAAAATTGACACAAAAAGATAAACACTGATAGACTTATCTTTCGTGTACACTGGACAGTAACTCAACCTGCATGTCCCGAAACTCGGTGCAAACATAGTGGTTTCCACTCGTTTGTCCCCTGACTTTGTCTACAACGTTACATGTGTCCATGTTACGTTACCTACGTTTACTACATAGTTTTAGGGTTCTACAAATAACACAGATTTTATGAACTTTATTCTTTGTATTCTATCTGCTTGAGTTTATCTTTTATAATAGGGCTCATTTTATTTGTTTGTGTGTCTATACAATAACATTGCCTTATACAAGTGTGTCTTTGTTTGCTGGTTGGTTGTGTTGCGTTTGTTTTTAGGCGTGACATTATAGGCAGCAGATGGCAGGAATAATTATTGTCACCCAACTTTTGGTACTATATAGGCTTAGATTACAAAATAAAAGACAGATGGAGCGTTGCCGAACTAAACCGAATAATTTATCGTCATTTTCAATAAAGCTATGTGTGCTGTCATTTCACCGCTGCACTGTACGTACACGGTGCTTCTGTGTGCGTGTAATGTTGCCAGATATTGAAAAATTTCCCAAATTTTTCCCCGACTACGGAAAAAAGAGGGTTATGTTTTTCGAGTTTATGTATGTATGTAAATGTATAATATTTCTTTGACACGCCCTGCAGTATAAACCGTTGGACCGATTTTGAGTGGTGAGGTTTCATTGCAATGATCTGAATTATTATGTTAGTGGCGGTAGTGACGTAGGCTATATACATAAATGAGAAGTCAAGTTTTAATTTTTATTTAAATTCTTTTATTACATAAAGTACCTGCCTACTAAAGTTATATATGGACAAAATAATTGTACCTATTCAATTTTTTATTAAATAAATTACATAAAAGAAGTTTCAATATTATTAACTATAATAATTATATTATTTTTTATTTTTCATAATATGTATATGAATACGAAAAGCGGTAGTTTTTAGTCGAGAATACGGGACATTTTATTTATTTTATTTTATTTGAGTTCACATAAATTAAATCGCTAGCGAAAACGACTATGACGTTTTTAAGCTTTATAAAAGTAACTAAATAATGTATTATGCTTATTAAAATAATCTAATAATTATCATGAACCTTTAGTGCACTATACAAATAATCACATTCACGATCGAAAAATCCAACAGCATTACCCTGAAGATCTTTTACCCATTTTACCGTTTTACCAATAAAAATGGCAAATTCATTTTCAAAATACTGGCAACATACGTTGAAGTTTTGTATTCCTTCATATCTGTAAAATTATTATTCGTATTAAAGAAATAAATCAGCCAAATAATCTACAGAAAACCTGTGAAACGATGTTTTATCTTTTTTTTTGTTTTCGGGAACAAATTTTACAGCGTTTTATTATCACAAGACGGCATTTTTTTACTCAAATTGCAAACACTTTTTAACGTATTGCATGACACTATATGCGCTATAGCACTGGTGCAGCGACGTATTTGTTTTTGATTTCGTATTTTCTTTGACAAGGGCGACGGGCGGTTGTCATGCTCCATCTGTACTTTATTTTGTAATTATAATATATAAAGCTACACTACCACTGACTGACTCACTGACTGACATCGGTTTTCTCGGAAACTACGTGGAAAGTGGGGGGGATTTCGACGTGATCGTGTAGAGGTGCGCCGAGTGACCAGAGGAAAAATATAGCGATCTCGATCATCTTCGAAAACCAAGTGGACCCCTGGAGGTGCGCAAAAACGGTGCCACCTGGAGGGGGGGTGTCTGAACAAAAAATGCTCGGAACTGGTGGCGATTACCAGGGGTGGTGGAAAAATGGGGATTTTCGCGAAAACAAGATGGCCGCCGTACTTTGCCAAAATCGCCGTTTATGAATCCTTACGTCCCAAATTTGGCACACGTGCTCTGTTCGAGCCGGCGAATCGATCGGTGCCCCGTTCGAGTGGCTCCGGGCCCCCGTTTCCAACTTCCATACAACGTTAACTCCAACGGCCCGCGGAAACGGTGCGAGTTGGGTGGGGGGTCCCGGAACTAAAAATGATCACCACCCTGGGACGCTACCAGGGAGCCACAGTGGGACGCTCGATTTTGGAATTTTTCCATTTTTGGTGCAAACATAAAAACGTAAATTTAGACGAGGTGGCGCATCGCGGAAATACACTCACACCATGTTCGTACTCGCCCAGCTCCCAGGATATCCAGAAAAATCCGAAATCTTAAACTTTCCCACATCTCGCGAAGACGGTCAACGGCCCGCGCAAACGGTAGCAGCTGCATCTGGGGTGCTCAAACTAAACTTGTAGTAGACCTCGAGCAATTACCACAGATAGTGAAAAAATTTCAAAATGGCGGAATAAATGGCCGCCGCCATACAAATTCTAAAACGGCCATCGCTGGTCCGATCACGCTGAAACTTGGCACAGGGGCTTTAATCGAGTCGCATATTAAGTTGGCATACTCATAATCGAGTTTCCATCGCTGGTTTCCGAGTTTCATACAACGCAAAATTCGACGGCTCTCTGAAACGGCGCGAGATAGGTGGGGGGTGTAGAACTAAAAAATGATCAGGAAGATGGGGTGCTACCAGGGCAATCGAGAAATTTCAAATTGGACGCAATTTTTTTTCAAAAAATGGCCAATTTTTCAAAGCAAGATGGTGGCGCCGGTTCCGTCACGATCGGTCTGAAAATTGACTTTTGTGCTCTGATCGGTCAGATTTACAAAACTGCATACTCAGAATTTCTCTCCGACCCCCGGTTTCCATTTTCCATACATCACGAAATTCATCGGCTCTCTGAACCGGTGGCACTTAGGTCGGGGTCGTCGAAGTAAAAAATGTTTAAAAACTTGGTCAGCTTCCAGGCACATAAAAATTTTTGCTAAAAAGCGAAATTTTTTTTTTCGAAAATTTTGTATGGAAATTTCCATAGTAGGAAGGGTGATTGAATAGCAACGGCAAAGGACGGCGCCGCGGGCTGCTTGCTGCCCGCGCACCGCGCAACTTCGAGGGTTGACAGCCTCCCGGAGTAGAAAATATTTATTAACTTTTGAACTACCGCACGAGCCAAGCGAGCGAAGCGAGCGAGTCACGGCAGCGGCCAGCGTAAATATTCAAATAGGTAGCGAGGAGCGAAGCGACGAGCGTGTTAGGTTAACTTTTGAACTACTTACCGCACGAGCCAAGCGAGCGAAGCGAGCGAGTCGCGTCAACGGCCAGCCTAAATATTCAAATGGGTAGCGAGGAGCGAAGCGACGAGCGTGTTAGGTTAACTTATGAACTACCTACCGCACGAGCCAAGCGAGCGAAGCGAGCGAGTTGCGGCAGCGGCCGGCCTAAATATTCAAATGGGTAGCGAGGAGCGAAGCGACGAGCGTGTTAGGTTAACCCTTGAACAGTTTATTATGAAAAGTCACTGCCCGCTATCGATAAGACGTTTAAAAAATTTACCAATATTTGAATAAGTAATAATTTATAAGCAGTTTAGGTAGCGAGGAGCGAAGCGACGAGCGTGTAAGGTTAACTTTTGAACTACCACACGAGCCATGCGAGCGAAGCGAGCGAGTCACGGCAGCGGCCGGCCTAAATATTCAAATAGGTAGCGAGGAGCGAAGCGACGAGCGTGTTAGGTTAACTTTTGAACTACCTATCGCACGAGCCAAGCGAGCGAAGCGAGCGAGTTGCGGCAGCGGCCGGCCTAAATATTCAAATGGGTAGCGAGGAGCGAAGCGACGAGCGTGTTAGGTTAACCCTTGAACAGTTTATTATGAAAAGTCACTGCCCGCTATCGATAAGACGTTTAAAAAATTTACCAATATTTGAATAAGTAATAATTTATAAGCAGTTTAGGTAGCGAGGAGCGAAGCGACGAGCGTGTAAGGTTAACTTTTGAACTACCACACGAGCCATGCGAGCGAAGCGAGCGAGTCACGGCAGCGGCCGGCCTAAATATTCAAATAGGTAGCGAGGAGCGAAGCGACGAGCGTGTTAGGTTAACTTTTGAACTACCTATCGCACGAGCCAAGCGAGCGAAGCGAGCGAGTCGCGGCAGCGGCCGGCCTAAATATTCAAATAGGTAGCGAGGAGCGAAGCGACGAGCGTGTTAGGTTAACTCTTGAACAGTTTATTATGAAAAGTCACTGCCCGCTATCGATAAGACGTTTCAAAAATTTAACAATATTTGAATCAGTAATTAATAAGCAGTTTCGACTGACTGTAGAATCGCTGTTAGCAGATGTTACAAATGAAAAGGAAATTCGAATGCATTTTCAAATAACTGAAGATTTCTGCCCTGGGATGAGCCGCGAGCTGCTTGCAGCTCGCACACCACGCATCCTCGAAGGTGGACAGCCCCCCGGAATAGAAAATTTTGAATGGGGAATTTATAAGCATTACCGACTGACTGTAGAATCGCTGTTAGGAGATGTAACAAATGGATAGGAAATTTGAATGCATTTTCAAATGACTGAAGATTTCTGCCCTGGGATGAGCCGCGAGCTGCTTGCAGCTCGCGCACCATGCACCCTCGAAGGTGAACCGCCCCCCGGAATAGAAAATATTTGAATTTGAAATTTATAAGCACTTCCGATTGACTGTGGAATCGCTGTTTGCAGATAATAGCAAATTGACGGGGAATTTTAATGCATTTTCAAATGACTGAAGATTTCTGTCCTGGGAGGCTTCGCGGGCTGCTTGCAGCCCGCGCACTACGCTCCCTCGAAGGTGGACAGCCTCCCGGAGTCGAAAATACTTGAATGGGGAATTTATAAGCATTACCGACTGACTGTAGAATCGCTGTTAGCAGATGTAACAAATGGACAGAAAATTCGAATTTATTTTCAAATGACTGCCCTTTTGCTTCAACTCAGGGGCAAAAGAGGCTCGCGGGCTGCTTGCAGCCCGCGCACAACGCACCCTCGAAGGTCGACAGCATTCCAGAATATAAAATATTTGAATTGGGAATTTATAAACACTTACGATTGACTCTGGAATCGCTGTTAGCAGAAAATTACAAATGGACTGGGAATTCTTACCCATTTTCTAATGACTGCCCTATTGCTTCAACCCAGGGGCAAGAGGGGCTCGCGGGCTGCTTGCAGCCCGCGCACAACGCACCAGCTAGTTATTATATACTATAAAGCTACACTACCACTCACTGACATCGGGTTTCTCGGAAACTACGCGGAAAGTTGAGGGGATTTCGACGTGATCGTGTAGAGGTGCGCCGAGTGACCACCGGAAAAATATTGACATCTCCAACACCCTGGACAAGAGAGTGGACCCCTGGAGGTGCGCAAAAACGGTGATACCTGGAGGGGGGGTGTCTGAACAAAAAATGCTCAGAACTGGTGGCGATTACCAGGGGAGGTGGAAAAATGGGGATTTTCGCGAAAACAAGATGGCCGCCGTACTTTGCCAAAATCGCCGTTTATGAATCCTTACGTCTCAAATTTGGCACACGTGCTCTGTTCGAGCCGGCGAATCGATCGGTGCCCCGTTCGAGTGGCTCCGGGCCCCCGTTTCCAACTTCCATACAACGTAAACTCCAACGGCCCGCGGAAACGGTGCGAGTTGGGTGGGGGGTGCCGGAACTAAAAATGATCACCACCCTGGGACGCTACCAGGGAGCCATAGTGGGTCGCTCGATTTTGGATTTTTTCCATTTTTGGCGCAAACATAAAAACGTAAATTTAGACAAGGTGGCGCATCGCGGAAATACACTCACACCATGTTCGTACTCGCCCAGCTTCCAGGATATCCAGAAAAATCCGAAATCTTAAACTTTCCCTCATCTCTCGAAGACGGTCAACGGCCCGCGCAAACGGTAGCAGCTACATCTGGGGTGCTCGAACTAAACTTGGAGTAGACCTCGAGCAATTACCACAGAGTGCAAAAAAAATTCAAAATGGCGGAAAAAATGGCCGCCGCCATACAAATTCTAAAACGGCCATCGCTGGGCCGATCACGCTGAAACTTGGCACAGGGGCTTCAATCGAGCCGCACATTAAGTTGGCATACTCATAATCGAGTTTCCACCGCTGGTTTCCAAGTTTCATACAACGCAAAATTCGACAGCTCTCCGAAACGGCGCCAGATAGCCGGGGGGTGTAGAACTAAAAAATGATCAGGAAGATGGGGTGCTACCAGGGCAATCGAGAAATTTCAAATTTGACGCAATTTTTTTTCAAAAAATGGCCAATTTTTCAAAGCAAGATGGTGGCGCCGGTTACTTCACGATCGGTCTGAAAATTGACTTCTGTGCTTGAATCGGCCAGATTTACAAAACTGCATACTTAGAATTTCTCTCCGACTCCCGGTTTCCATTTTCCATACATCACGAAATTCAACGGCTCTCTGAACTGGTGGCAGGTAGGTCGGGGTCGCCGAAGTAAAAAATACTTCAAAACCTGGTCCACTTCCAGGCATATAAAAATTTTTGGTAAAATGCGAATTTTTTTTTTCGAATATTTTGTATGGAAATTTCCATAGTAGGAAGGGTAATAGGAATAGCATCGGTAAAAGACGGCACCGCGGGCTGCTTGCTGCCCGCGCACCGCGCAACCTCGAGGCTCGACAGCCTCCCGGAGTAGAAAATATTTATTAACTTTTAAACTACCGCACGAACCAAGCGAGCGAAGCGAGCGAGTCACAGCAGCGGCCGACGTAAATATTCAAATAGGTAGCGAGGAGCGAAGCGACGAGCGTGTAAGGTTAACTTTTGAACTACCACACGAGCCAAGCGAGCGAGTCACGGCAGCGGCCGGCGTAAACATTCAAATAGGTAGCGAGGAGCGAAGCGACGAGCGTGTTAGGTTAACTTTTGAACTACCTACCGCACGAGCCAAGCGAGCGAAGCGAGCGAGTCACGGCAGCGGCTGGCGTAAATATTCAAATAGGTAGCGAGGAGCGAAGCAACGAGCGTGTTAGGTTAACTTTTGAACTACCTACCGCACGAGCCAAGCGAGCGAAGCGAGCGAGTCACGGCAGCGACCAGCGTAACTATTCAAATAGGTAGCGAGGAGCGAAGCGACGAGCGTGTTAGGTTAACTTTTGAACTACCTACCGCACGAGCCAAGCGAGCGAAGGGAAGGAATCACGGCAGAGGCCGGCGTAAATATTCAAATAGGTAGCGAGGAGCGAAGCGACGAGCGTGTAAGGTTAACTTTTGAACTACCTATCGCACGAGCCAAGCGAGCGAAGCGAGCGAGTCGTGGCAGCGGCCGGCGTAAATATTCAAATAGGTAGCGAGGAGCGAAGCGACGAGCGTGTTAGCATAGCTCTTGAACAGTTTATTATAAAAAGTCACTGCCCGCTATCGATAAGACGTTTCAAAAATTTTACCAATATTTGAATAAGTAATTTATAAGCAGTTTTGACTGACTGTAGAATCGCTGTTAGATCGCTGACAGATGTTACAAATGGAAAGGAAATTCGAATGCATTTTCAAATGACAGAAGATTTCTGCCCTGGGATGAGCCGCGAGCTGCTTGCAGCTCGCGCACCACGCACCCTCGAAGGTGAAACGCCCCCCGGAATAGAAAATATTTGTATTTGAAATTTATAAGCACTTCCGATTGACTGTGGAATCGCTGTTAGCAGATAAAAGCAAATTGACGGGGAATTTTAACGCATTTTCAAATGACTGAAGATTTAAGCCCTGGGATGCTTCGCGGGCTGCTTGCAGCCCGCGCACTACGCTCCCTCGAAGGTTGACAGCCTCCCAGAGTAGAAAATACTTGAATGGGGAATTTATAAGCATTACCGACTGACTGTAGAATCGCTGTTAGCAGATGTAACAAATGGACAGGAAATTCGAATGCATTTTCAAATGACTGAAGATTTCTGCCCTGGGATGAGCCGCGAGCTGCTTGCAGCTCGCTCACCACGAACCCTCGAAGGTGGACAGCCCCCCGGAATAGAAAATATTTTAATGAGGAATTTATAAGCACTTCCGATTGACTGTGGAATCGCTGTTAGCAGATAAAAACAAATTGACAGGGAATTTTAATGCATTTTCAAATGACTGAAGATTTTTGTCCCTGGGATGCACCGCGGGCTGCTTGCAGCCCGCGCACCACGCACCCTCGATGGTGGATAGCCCCCCGGAATACAAAATATTTGAATGGGGAATTTATAAGCAGTTTCGACTGACTGTAGAATCACTGTTAGCAGATGTTACAAATGGAAAGGAAATTCGAATGCATTTTCAAATGACTGAAGATTTCTGCCCTGGGATGTACCGCGGGCTGCTTGCAGCCCGCGCACTACACTCCCTCGAAGGTGGACAGCCTCCCGGAGTTGGAAATACTTGAATGGGGAATTTATAAGCAGTTTCGACTGACTGTAGAATCGCTGTTAGCAGATGTAACAAATGGACAGGAAATTCGAATGCATTTTCAAATGACTGCCCTATTGCTTCAACCCAGGGGCAAAAGGGGCTCGCGGGCTGCTTGCAGCCCGCGCACCACGCACCCTCAAAGGTCGACAGCATTTCAGAATAGAAAATATTTGAATAATTGGGAATTTATAAGCAGTTTCGATTGACTGTAGAATCGCTGTTGGCAAATAATAACAAATTGACGGGGATTTTGATGCATTTTCAAATGACTGCCCTATTGCTTCAACCCAGGGGCAAAAGGGGCTCGCGGGCTGCTTGCAGCCCGCGCACAACGCACCAGCTAGTTATAATATATAAAGCTACACTACCACTGACTGACTCACTGACTGACATCGGTTTTCTCGGAAACTACGTGGAAAGTGGGGGGGATTTCGACGTGATCGTGTAGAGGTGCGCCGAGTGACCAGAGGAAAAATATAGCGATCTCGATCATCTTCGAAAACCAAGTGGACCCCTGGAGGTGCGCAAAAACGGTGCCACCTGGAGGGGGGGTGTCTGAACAAAAAATGCTCGGAACTGGTGGCGATTACCAGGGGTGGTGGAAAAATGGGGATTTTCGCGAAAACAAGATGGCCGCCGTACTTTGCCAAAATCGCCGTTTATGAATCCTTACGTCCCAAATTTGGCACACGTGCTCTGTTCGAGCCGGCGAATCGATCGGTGCCCCGTTCGAGTGGCTCCGGGCCCCCGTTTCCAACTTCCATACAACGTTAACTCCAACGGCCCGCGGAAACGGTGCGAGTTGGGTGGGGGGTCCCGGAACTAAAAATGATCACCACCCTGGGACGCTACCAGGGAGCCACAGTGGGACGCTCGATTTTGGAATTTTTCCATTTTTGGTGCAAACATAAAAACGTAAATTTAGACGAGGTGGCGCATCGCGGAAATACACTCACACCATGTTCGTACTCGCCCAGCTCCCAGGATATCCAGAAAAATCCGAAATCTTAAACTTTCCCACATCTCGCGAAGACGGTCAACGGCCCGCGCAAACGGTAGCAGCTGCATCTGGGGTGCTCAAACTAAACTTGTAGTAGACCTCGAGCAATTACCACAGATAGTGAAAAAATTTCAAAATGGCGGAATAAATGGCCGCCGCCATACAAATTCTAAAACGGCCATCGCTGGTCCGATCACGCTGAAACTTGGCACAGGGGCTTTAATCGAGTCGCATATTAAGTTGGCATACTCATAATCGAGTTTCCATCGCTGGTTTCCGAGTTTCATACAACGCAAAATTCGACGGCTCTCTGAAACGGCGCGAGATAGGTGGGGGGTGTAGAACTAAAAAATGATCAGGAAGATGGGGTGCTACCAGGGCAATCGAGAAATTTCAAATTGGACGCAATTTTTTTTCAAAAAATGGCCAATTTTTCAAAGCAAGATGGTGGCGCCGGTTCCGTCACGATCGGTCTGAAAATTGACTTTTGTGCTCTGATCGGTCAGATTTACAAAACTGCATACTCAGAATTTCTCTCCGACCCCCGGTTTCCATTTTCCATACATCACGAAATTCATCGGCTCTCTGAACCGGTGGCACTTAGGTCGGGGTCGTCGAAGTAAAAAATGTTTAAAAACTTGGTCAGCTTCCAGGCACATAAAAATTTTTGCTAAAAAGCGAAATTTTTTTTTTCGAAAATTTTGTATGGAAATTTCCATAGTAGGAAGGGTGATTGAATAGCAACGGCAAAGGACGGCGCCGCGGGCTGCTTGCTGCCCGCGCACCGCGCAACTTCGAGGGTTGACAGCCTCCCGGAGTAGAAAATATTTATTAACTTTTGAACTACCGCACGAGCCAAGCGAGCGAAGCGAGCGAGTCACGGCAGCGGCCAGCGTAAATATTCAAATAGGTAGCGAGGAGCGAAGCGACGAGCGTGTTAGGTTAACTTTTGAACTACTTACCGCACGAGCCAAGCGAGCGAAGCGAGCGAGTCGCGTCAACGGCCAGCCTAAATATTCAAATGGGTAGCGAGGAGCGAAGCGACGAGCGTGTTAGGTTAACTTATGAACTACCTACCGCACGAGCCAAGCGAGCGAAGCGAGCGAGTTGCGGCAGCGGCCGGCCTAAATATTCAAATGGGTAGCGAGGAGCGAAGCGACGAGCGTGTTAGGTTAACCCTTGAACAGTTTATTATGAAAAGTCACTGCCCGCTATCGATAAGACGTTTAAAAAATTTACCAATATTTGAATAAGTAATAATTTATAAGCAGTTTAGGTAGCGAGGAGCGAAGCGACGAGCGTGTAAGGTTAACTTTTGAACTACCACACGAGCCATGCGAGCGAAGCGAGCGAGTCACGGCAGCGGCCGGCCTAAATATTCAAATAGGTAGCGAGGAGCGAAGCGACGAGCGTGTTAGGTTAACTTTTGAACTACCTATCGCACGAGCCAAGCGAGCGAAGCGAGCGAGTTGCGGCAGCGGCCGGCCTAAATATTCAAATGGGTAGCGAGGAGCGAAGCGACGAGCGTGTTAGGTTAACCCTTGAACAGTTTATTATGAAAAGTCACTGCCCGCTATCGATAAGACGTTTAAAAAATTTACCAATATTTGAATAAGTAATAATTTATAAGCAGTTTAGGTAGCGAGGAGCGAAGCGACGAGCGTGTAAGGTTAACTTTTGAACTACCACACGAGCCATGCGAGCGAAGCGAGCGAGTCACGGCAGCGGCCGGCCTAAATATTCAAATAGGTAGCGAGGAGCGAAGCGACGAGCGTGTTAGGTTAACTTTTGAACTACCTATCGCACGAGCCAAGCGAGCGAAGCGAGCGAGTCGCGGCAGCGGCCGGCCTAAATATTCAAATAGGTAGCGAGGAGCGAAGCGACGAGCGTGTTAGGTTAACTCTTGAACAGTTTATTATGAAAAGTCACTGCCCGCTATCGATAAGACGTTTCAAAAATTTAACAATATTTGAATCAGTAATTAATAAGCAGTTTCGACTGACTGTAGAATCGCTGTTAGCAGATGTTACAAATGAAAAGGAAATTCGAATGCATTTTCAAATAACTGAAGATTTCTGCCCTGGGATGAGCCGCGAGCTGCTTGCAGCTCGCACACCACGCATCCTCGAAGGTGGACAGCCCCCCGGAATAGAAAATTTTGAATGGGGAATTTATAAGCATTACCGACTGACTGTAGAATCGCTGTTAGGAGATGTAACAAATGGATAGGAAATTTGAATGCATTTTCAAATGACTGAAGATTTCTGCCCTGGGATGAGCCGCGAGCTGCTTGCAGCTCGCGCACCATGCACCCTCGAAGGTGAACCGCCCCCCGGAATAGAAAATATTTGAATTTGAAATTTATAAGCACTTCCGATTGACTGTGGAATCGCTGTTTGCAGATAATAGCAAATTGACGGGGAATTTTAATGCATTTTCAAATGACTGAAGATTTCTGTCCTGGGAGGCTTCGCGGGCTGCTTGCAGCCCGCGCACTACGCTCCCTCGAAGGTGGACAGCCTCCCGGAGTCGAAAATACTTGAATGGGGAATTTATAAGCATTACCGACTGACTGTAGAATCGCTGTTAGCAGATGTAACAAATGGACAGAAAATTCGAATTTATTTTCAAATGACTGCCCTTTTGCTTCAACTCAGGGGCAAAAGAGGCTCGCGGGCTGCTTGCAGCCCGCGCACAACGCACCCTCGAAGGTCGACAGCATTCCAGAATATAAAATATTTGAATTGGGAATTTATAAACACTTACGATTGACTCTGGAATCGCTGTTAGCAGAAAATTACAAATGGACTGGGAATTCTTACCCATTTTCTAATGACTGCCCTATTGCTTCAACCCAGGGGCAAGAGGGGCTCGCGGGCTGCTTGCAGCCCGCGCACAACGCACCAGCTAGTCTATATATATAATTGAAACCCTTTTCGCGTTGTCACGGCATCACGTGTGAACCGATTTCGATAATTCTTTTTTTATTATATTCCTTGAAGTACGAGGATGGTTCTTATGTAGAGAAAACATAAATATGTACCACGGGCGAAGCCGTGGCGGACCGCTAGTCTAAGTATATAGGTATACATTTATTTCAACATCTGAATTATTAAATCAAAAGTATAAAGTAATAATTATGAAAATAAAATAGATCAAAGTTTAAAGTAACATACCATTTCTTTGAGAAGATCTGACTGAAAACTGTCGTTTTAATATTCAGTTGCTTATGCATCATTGAAGAATATGACGACGCCACTATTCACAATATTCTTCCTTCATGACTGTTAATGTGTAGACTTATCGGACTATAATATGGTGATGATTGATGATAGATTCCACAGGACACTGTTTTTTTTGTTTTATGACACACTAAGATCTAACGCGTAAATAAGTACACGCACTCGATTAATTATTAGTGAGTTACTGCAACTTTGTTATCGGTAATTAACTAGTTCGTGAGACGCGTCAAGTACTCTTATAAAAACCTTTTCCACAGAGACGCCATAAAAGGGAATAGTGAAAATATTACCCGGAGATAAACTTAGCAGATTTACGAGCATCTTAGAAACGCTAACCAATTAGCTTTTTATATATTGATTGTAATAAAAACGTAAATTGGTATGATTGTCACACCGAAGATGGATGGATGATTCAATTATTTTTCTATTTATAGTTATTTATTCATAATAGGAAATTTGACATGTACTTAAGTTTTAAGTACTGGAAATTACCCTCTACAACAATTCAGATTAAAGGTGGATTTACTTTGAGTTAAGACGTAGGTATAGAATATGCACTTCACGTTTGTTTTTAAAAATAACATTTTGTCTGAACTAATGAACTCCCAACAGACAAAGTAGGTAGGTAATGAAAATAGTTATTATTTATCAATTAAGTACTACTACTAGTTCGGAAATAACGATCTGAAAAGAAAAGTCACCTATGTAAATAATAAAAAAAATGTAGTTTCGACCGCCAATTACAGTTCGGTGTAATAGCCGGCCAAAGTTTGAAGAAGACATTTAATCTTGCTATCCCAGATACACCAACTAATCATTTTTATCACTTTCACTAAAACGCATGTGACTTATGTCTACGAAAGTGATTTTGAAATGTTAATTGCTGAACTTTATTTTTTTATAACTTGATTGACGTCTAGTTACGAAACACAAGCTTATGGTTACTTTCAAAACTCGTAATAGTACCATAAATATATTTGTAACTAGCTTCCGCCCGCGACTCCGTCCGCGCGGATGTCGGTCTTCGCGTGGATGGTTTATTTTGAGTACCATTTTGAGTACCTCTGACAATAACATCTTATAAATATCTATTGGACCCAATTCCCAAATACGGCTAGGCCTATAATAATACGCAACGTGTGTTCGCGGTTCTACGGAACAACGTCTATGGATAAAACTGAAAAATTAAGATTATTTTTTTTCTACGTATTTTTCCAGGATAAAAAGTATCCTATTTTACGCCCAGGATAATAAGGTATAATTATACCAAGTTTCATCGAAATCGAACCGCTAGTTTTCACGTGATGCCTTCACATACAGACAGACAGACAGACAGACAGATAGACAGACAGACAGACAGACAAAAATTTTTTTAATCACATATTTGGGTTTGGTATCGATCCAGTAACACCCCCTGCTATTTATTTTTTCAATATTTTCAATGTACAGAATTGACCCTTCTACAGATTTATTATATGTATAGATGTATACTTTCCTAGAGGTCAATAACCCGTGCACTTTATATCTTAATTTTCTAATGCTAGTTGAATGCGTCAATCAAATGCCTTTCAGCATTTTACCTAAAGCAAAATCACAAATATTGGAAAGTTGAAGTATGACGTAATAAAATAATTGTTTTTGATATTAGGTATTAAAAAAATCTTGTATACAGGGTGTCCCACTGTTGGTATACTAAGCTCAAAGGAGGTTATAGTTTTGCATACGCTGAGTAGGTACATAAAAAATACTTATAAAATTCCAGACGCATTTATTTTTTTTGAAAAAGATGAATTCTTAAAACTCTATGTGTACAGTGTACACCCCTAACAAGCAACCAGCCCAACTTTGCCACCCGCACGTGAGCTATCGTTCAAGATAATGTTTTCATAGACAAAATGCTCAAATTAGAGAAGTGGTATATGCCAGCTACGCGAATTTAGAGAAGAAAACATGGATTTCAGGAAAAATTTAGCAAAAAATTTTTGACGTAATTTTGTTGTTGAAGTATTTTTTACGTGATCAGTGTATGCAAAACTACAAGTCCCTTCGCGCTTAGTATACCGATAGTGGGATACCTGTATACCTACATAAGTATACAGGTGTATATATGTAAGTAATTACGTATCACATGGCGGGATTTACATTATTTCTCGTTTAACATTGTAATTTAAATTCATTCACGTCGTAAGTATATTGAGCAAAAAGCTCATGTTTGAAAATTTACTTCCCCACAAAAATTTTCTATTTATATTAAACCTACGAACTGCATCTAAAAAATATATCAAGCGACTAAAAATAAAGATTTTCGCGGAGTTTTTCATGTGTACGCTAAACAAAAGCTGGCTGCAATTCATTTTCAGCCCGACATGGGAACGAAAATGAAATGAGGACTGAATAAAATTTTATTTTATGCGTGGCTCCAGTGTTTAGATAAAACCTTATTTATATATTGTTGTTTTATTTCAACAAAGGGATAGTTGGATAGGGGACGTAATGAGTCCAGTGGAGCTAGCTTTGAAAATTATGTGGTTAAATTGTTATTGTTTACGCGACTGTGTTTCTAATTATTTGCTTGATACAAATTATCACAAATAACAATAGAAGCTTGGGTTGTACAATATATGCCTAAGTGGTGATACTATAAAATGTACTGTATAAGATATAAGTAATCTAGTAGGTAGTATTGCGTAGGTATACCTACAATTTTGAATGTATTTTATTCTTCAACAACAAAAAATATTATACACAATTTTGTAAAATGTAGTTCAGTTTTTATAAATGGGACAAAAGGTTTGAAGATGTTTCTGGAAATGAATACATATATTTTAAAGCACTCAAGGAATCTTCCATCATATTGTGTCGTGAGCTAGCACTAATTACCGAGTCTGCGATTCACGCTACAAGGATATTATTTTATAATTATTAAGTAGGCCAAGTATGTAAAGAACCATGTTATTTGTGTCTTATTTCCGTAGTATGTATCTTGTTAGTTATCATTGGGTACATTGTCAACTTTACAATTATAAAATGTAGACTATCTTAAACTGGATAGAATTTTGTTTTTTTTTAATAGTGTGTAGTGGTACCTACTTACAGATCCATGCATAAAATTAAAAATGTTTAAGAACTAAGAAGATAACTGGGAACTATTTAAATATAGGTATGTAATCTTTGATTTGTATGAACGTAATCATGTTGGAAATATTGAAATCTATAATTATGAATACCATTGCAGTTCTTAATCCGGTAATATAAAGTATTAATCCATCGAACAAGTCTGATACAGTGTACCTACGCTTTTTCCATTTAATGCGACAAGTAAGTAGTATGCGCATAATATGTGCATAATATTACATGGACACGACAACTTTCAAAGGAGTAAGGACTAATGCATCGCCTATTGCGCAAGCCGCAGGGAAAGCCTCCGCAAAAAAGTAATCCATAATTTCCAAACCGCATTTCAAAGGGAGCCCATCTCTATTACATCTGCGGAATTGCAATAAGTTCGCTATTTTGTCGAGCATCCCAATACATTTCACCGTGTTCGAATCAGTTGCGCCCGCGCATCAGTTCCGTTCGCACGTGTTATTCGCGCGCCATCTGTCCACTCGCGAAGTGCGTCCGAAATACACCTGTGATAGTGATATGGTTCTGTGTGCCAATCGGATTCCTTCTTAGTGCTATTGAAAAAGTAAGTCTGTGACCTGCTCCATATTCGAGACGCAAACGCGTCCACAAATTACGATATTATCACCGATAAGTGTGTAAATAGTGTTGTGTTAGGTTAGTTACTAGGTTAACGATCCGACCGGCATGTAAAAAGTCTGTATCGATAACAAAACACGCGAATCACAAACCCAATTCCGAAAGAGTAGATGGCTAATTAATGATATATGCGTTTATTACGTGCACGTATTTAAATTATTTAGAAATCTCAGTCGTCACATGAATGATAAAGTGCACGAAATCGACGGAGCGGCGCGCTTAGATGCTGCGATCTGTTTAGTGTGTAATAACTTCGTAACATTGTAATAAACTAAATGAAATATGACTCATAAGTTAAACTGTGTTTAAATTCCAATTTTCAGTCGAGTTTTATTTATTATAATATTTAGAATCGCTCTCACAATTAAAAACTAAATCGATTCGCGTAGACATGCAAAAACGGCGGCGAGTGATAGTATAACAAATCGTTTAAAATAAAAGACATCAATGTCATTACGATAGAAACGATCGAGAGCAACACGAATGCAGAATAATAGAACACAAGTAATATTCACGATATCTTTATACGACTATATTAGATACTGTGTTCATGCAAAATGCAACGAATCTCTGCCGTAGCGGAGATTGGCTGCGTGTGCGCGCGTAGGGTTACTGGCATTTAGAATATCAGCTGATTTATGAGCCGCGAAATTGTAGTTTTTACTTTTTAATTGGAGACGTGTGAATCGGTAGTGAATGCATAACTTTGTTTTTAAAATCAGTGCTGTAAATGATAGTTGATTAGGATAGAAGAAGAAAGCGGAAAATTTAATTTAAATAAAAATAATGAAAGGCTTGAATGATTTAATTAATATCTTAAATTAAATTAAATATTTGGTATGTGAGAGAAATAGCTGGTTTTGAGATGATTTTAAAATTAACGTAATTTAAGTAGGTATCAATATTTAAATTTCTTTGTTATCCATAACTATTGAAAGAGAATAACTACAATACTTTTTAAAATAAATAATAGGTACGTTTAATATTTCACTAAGCAACCTACCTTAACAGTACAAGAGCAAAAAATTAACAAGCAATACAAAATAGCTATAAAAGTATTTGAACAAAAAACGGCGATAAAATCCAATAATGATACACTGGCAACCCTATCCGAGTATGTTAGTGGCGCGCATGCGTAGTGAGAGTTAGAATATGTAGCAACGACCTGGAACGCATCGGCGCGAATTAGCGCCCGTAAAGAAATTAATATTTTAAATTTTTAATAAGTACTCGCGTGCAGGTGAGAGCAAAAGGTTTTCCTTGTAGAAATCACAGTTTTATTGCGGTGCTTTTTAATATCGTGCTTTTGACGCAATTTTATGGCTAAACGGTAACTTATATATATCGGAACAAATGAATTTTCATCGTAATTACATCGATATGACTTCAATGGATTTCGCATGTGATGTAATTGGAGTTTATGGATGGTGGAAGATAAATTAATAAAGAATTTTACACTTATACTTTTGTAAAAATGTAGAATGTAAGTAACCATTTTAATATGGTAAAACCGATTTTGATTGAGGTATCATAATTTATTATCGATACTTTATAAATTTTTGAGCGAAGTACTAGAATATTTAGCTAGCCATAAATAAATTAATGTATTCGAGTATTCCACACATATTTAAATCTAGTTACAAAACATTACTAATACAGTCCCATAGTAAAATTGATAAATATTCTACACCAAAATCATCGACATTTCACTGAGCACATCACTACATGTGTAAAGATATGTAATTCCAATCACAGGCTTGAAGTTAACGACGTATGGAGAACACCAATGATATAAATTCAAGTTTAACCACGAGTCGGACTTGTCATCGGTCCAATACTACAGTTTAATTGATGACTGGATGGTAATGCGCTGGTAATAGGACCTGTAATCTGGGCCTGGGGGCTCAATTTTGTCTCTGCCTTGAATCTAGATGTTTGCCAGTCAATAATATATTCTTGAATGCTTTTATGTTTTCATATTAATAAACTAGATATTAAATTATTCATACATGTTTTAATAAACATACGTACAAAAGTAATAATTAAACCTAGTTACGATTGAATAATGTCTACTAGATACTACAGACCTATTATGATAGATTTTAAGCTTCAAATACGACTCGAACTTTTATCAGTCAAAGATGTAGGTACCTGTGGATGTACGAAAATCACTACATAGTCTAAAACAAAGTCACTTTCTCTGTCCATGTCCCTTTGTATGCTTAAATCTTTCAAACTACGCAACGCATTTTGATGCGGTTTTTTCAATAGATAGAGTGATTCAAGAGGAAGGTTTTAGTATATAATTTATTAGATTTTAGTCAAAGCGGGCGAAGCCGCGGGCGGCAAGCTAGTGAGTTATAAATTGAAATATTCCAAAAAATCACCCATTAAGTACGTACACAATTAATAAGAACATATATTTTACTATTAAAAGACAAAAAAACTATTAAAAGACAAAAAAAAAAAGAAAAAGACTCACCTGACAATGTTAAAACACCCACGTTGAATATAAAGTCGAGCAATAAACAAATTTCTTTGCCTACATCGTAGCGTTGACATCTTAATTGCATTTGCTTTTACCAACTGCAGAATGTAGGTAATTGATATGTAATCACCACTTTCGTGACAACAAAATGATGAAAATAGACCATCGTATCCCTTACTATTATTAGATATAATAACATTAGATTATTAACTAATTTTACACTTATTTACAACTGTTTTTTTTTATAACAAAACAGGCCAAAAACAATCACGCTCATTGGTAAATTGCATCTGCCCGCCATAATTTGAGTAAAGAATTCACGCACAGATAATAATATTGCCATCCTCAAATTGTACTAATTAGATGCAGATAATAAATATTGCTAGGTATTTTATTCCTGATTTATCGTTATAATAAACTGCAAAAAAGTTATAAGTAATTGTTTTTAAAATAATTTTGAAGTTTTAAGTTTGTGGATGTGGCGCCCAGATTTTATTTATTACCCCCCTTACAAATTAGAAGTTAACTAATATTAATTGTTTGGTGAAAAAAAAAAAACACATGAATCTAATTCCATATCTTAATATTAATAAAATACTAATAACATATTTCTAATTAAACAAGATTATCGTAAAAGCATAAAGAGATTGTCGTATTAGACGTTCTTACCACTTGATTTAAGTATTATTAATGAAACGAAACTACAGGTCTTACGAAATATGTGATGGGAGAAAGGAAAAGGCGTAAATTATCTCTGAATAATAAATGTCACGTCACAATTATCCAACTTTCACCTCTTAGTGTAACGTCTATTGATATTTAATGTTCTGATAAGGGGATCCAGCACGGCACCAAATTTAGGTATCCCTTATCGAAGATGTGACGTTGAGAAATGGGAGGGCGCATGTTGTGGAATCGATCGACATACATTTTATTATGAAGACAGATTGTTTTGGTTATATTAATGGTAATACTCAATCATTATGATGAACATATTATTGTTGCTTATGATTTTGTAATCTGTGAAATTATAGGCCAAGTAAAAAAAAAAATTGTCAGAATGAATAAAATTTGGCGCCACCCTGTACTTCTTGTTTCTCTGTACTATTTGTTTAAATAAGCTTATTTTATTTTCAGTTCATAGTTGTAGGTATTTTTCGTTTTACGATTTCTCAGTACAACAATTATTATTAGCGTATTTAAAAAATTACCTTCATGTCGATAAGGGACTGGAATGAAGATGGCCTATACTTGGAAAATGATCTTTTTCAATTTAATCTGGGGGCACGGTAGTGCCCCCGCCAAGACGAGCCAAGCGAACAAGCGAAGCGCACGGGCACTACCTACCTTTTCTCGAAGCGCTTCGACGTTTTTTTGAACCCTCATAACTTAGGTTTGGATTATGCTAGATCAACAAAATTTTCGAGATATATTGTCAATAGCGGACTTATTGAACATATTAAGTTTTAATTACATTAGCTTTTATACTTCAGATTTTATTTATATCTAAAAAACGCTAATTTCGTCACTGACTCACTGATGATCATCAAAATTCTTAAGGTATTTCCTAATGTCCTAGAAAGCTGAAATTTTGTATGTAAGCTAGTATTAGCACACAAACAACAAAAAAATTATAAAACTTGTAACTTTCATCCCCCAACCCCTTAAACTAGGGGATGGGAGTTTGTATGAGACCTGTAATTTTAAATTAAATTTTGATGACGGTAGAGGTCTAATCTAATAATCTAAAACTTGGTTCCCCTAGATATATATATATGTATAGGTACTCCTTGTTAAAAAAAAATAAAAATTTAATCGACATAAAATTTTGTTACAAACAACTTACAAAAAGAAATGAAATCCCACCAAAAACATTTTCATGTAAAATGTTGCCAAGACTAGCCTGAATGTAAAATGTTGTCAAAAAGTTATCAGATCTCATGTAGAGCCAAGCTTCTAACACTACACGCCCTAACTCTACAAGGCCTAACTTTACAAACTCTACACCTTAGTCAAAATATGTGGCTTGGCCGTTCGTTACTACAAGAGCTATTGTTTAACACAAAAGTAATGAACAGTGAATTAATTTTTCACCTTACGCCGATGTAAATGTAGCGAAATGGCCAAGTCACATATTTTGACTAAGGTGTAGAGTTTGTGAAGTTAGGCCTTGTAGAGTTAGGGCGTGTAGTGTTAGAAGCTTGGCTCTACATGAGATCTGATAACTTTTTGACAACATTTTACATTCAGGCTAGTCTTGGCAACATTTTACATGAAAATGTTTTTGGTGGGATTTAATTGTCACAATGCAATGTGATAAATTAAATAAAAGTATTTTGTCGTTGCTTCGTAAGTAAATTAATATTCAAACTGTTTCTATTAATAACTCCCAAACATAGTGTTTATGTGAACCTTAGATGTGAACATTTAAGATTGATCATCAAAACATAATACGGTTAAATACAATATGTGCGGGTAGTCTCACTGAACAATTTTTGATCCACCCTCAAAATATGTAATTTTTTAGTATATGTGATAGTATTATGGTATTGCATTAGGTACGGTGAATATTTGAATCCTCTATGGCACGGTGGATAAAATCATAAAATGGGAAAATCTTGTTTTAAATCCGTTAAATTAGCAATAAACTTGTTATATTGGTATTCTAACATAGTGTTTCTATGTGAAATAAGTTGCTTAATTAGTGTATGTACGGATGTGTATCTTATGTTATCTTGTGCAAATATCTATATCTAGAGGTACTTACGAAAACAGTTACATTTACATGATTCGATTGATTATTATAAGAGTTACATCATGGACCTATGTTATTATGTTATGTAATTGCAACTTGAAAACAATTTGAAAACGTCGCAATTTGTCTTAGCGCATCTGAACTCTGAAGGATGTCGAAACTAAATGTTTGAGAAATTTCTACAGTTGCAATATGAGTATTGGAACACGTCGAAGGGCTCGTGTATTGTATGAAAGCACAATTACCCACCAAGAGATTACAATTACTCGGCCCAGTGCGCTCTCGCTAGTCGCTAGATTAAGTTAAAGATAGCCGCTAGACAGAATACCAGGTTGTTTAGCACTCCTACCGTAATTATATCGGCAATACCTATGCTGCGTGGCTAATTATGTTCGAATCATTTTTAATTTTTTGTTGATCTGTGGCATTATATGTCTTGGTATGGGTTAACTCGAACTAAATAAATTAATACTATACTCGAACTAAATACCTATGAAAAACTTTTGTTAAAGTAAAAATTTAATTTGCAATAACTTAATTGAATATACTTAAATTACCATTTTAAGAAGAATTAATGTAGGGTCATGAACCTTAGCATTTTATTCCTTAAATAAACGTACGTTACTTTATAACTGTGTATCGGAATAATTTGTACATGGTATATGGATATGTTTAATTTAAATTGTTAATTCTATTATAACAGCAAATTAATAGTAAGTGTTAATAGTACAATAATACCGCTTGTCTAAAACGTAAAAAAATGATTTGCATATTCGCCTTTACTGGAATCATGGTCCGTTTTAGGCAAAAGACAAAAGGCGAAAACTGTGATGTCAGAGGCCAAAGACCCCAGTAATTAAAGAGCAATTACAATGAAACATGGAACTCCCGCGCTCTGACAAGATCCAGTTATAATATTTTGTCAAAATCACACGCGTCGCTGCCGTTAACTTGGTACATGGTACTACAAGCTGTATTGCCTTTTGTTTCTAAAAGTGAACGCTTGTAATTGCTTTGTAAATTATTTGTGACTTCGCAGAATGGAGGTTTGAATGCACATTTGCACATAATGATTTCGTTATTGTTTTGTTAATTTATTTTGTGAACAGATTTTGCAGATTGTTCGATTTTGATAGAGTCATACTTCATTTATTTACTTATTACAATTTGTATTTATACCTTTGGCTACTTTGTTTAAACAAAGGACTTCTTAAATATAATTATATTATAGGAAATTTACATGACTCAATGGAGTTGATAAGGTTTCATAGAAATCGTTAACGCAGTAGGACAACCCTGATATTTTTTACGTCAACTTATTTAATTGTCTTACGTTCGACTTTCCTATCTATAACAATATCATACCGAAATTGATTGATAACGATTGCCCTCACAGAATACGATGTAGCGTTTATTCCTATTCATTATTCAGTAGATTTTCCTTCATGAATATGTAGATGCCATGCAAAACATGTCTACTGCGACACGCCATGGATCACTTTTAGAGGAGGATGTTTATGTTTTTATTAAATGCACGCATACGAGCAATTTCTAAAGCGTTTATTATTTTTAAGAAGTAGGTATCTATATGCATTAAAGATTGTCATGAATACGTACACAATGCAAAAGTTAAATCCACATAAAATCGAAAATAACGATAGTTTAGCCTGTTGATAGGCTGCCATTTGATATTATCACAGTATTACAATATAGGAAATAAAACTGTGATATTATTGTGTAGACAACTACTTACAAAGTGATAAAATATGTAGGTACTGTTTGAGTGGTTATTAAGTAATTTTGAATAGTACAGAGAACTTTTAACAAACCATTTTAAATGCTATAGACAAAAATAGGCATTTGTTAATATATTATAAATGCACACCTTAGATATTAAAATGTATTGAAACTAGTGAATTTATGCACTAGTTATTGTAGGAGTATTTGCGTCTAAAGTCTATTGTCTTAAAGTTATTGTAGTTTTTAGTTTTATCTCAGTATTTAAAGCGTATTTCGCTTTTGTTTCGTATTTTAATCCAGGATTTTAATAAATCTAAAACTATACTATATTCTCTTAGTGTTAAATCCTGAATATTCATATCAATTATGAAAAAAAAATTAGAAACATACCAGAATATTCACGTTAAAAACCATCGAATTATTATTCCTAAAGCGTCAAAGTAAATAGCTTAAAAAAGCTTTTCAGCACCAAATTATTTTAATAAGGTCAGGTTTCAGGAAGCTGTTCCCGAAGTCTGACATAAATAATTAATTGCGAAACCAAATTATTTAACTTTGAACATGAGTAAGCTGTATCGGAGTTATAGCAATATTAGTTTTGAAGATACTAATATCTACTTCAGTTAACTTTAAAATACATATATTATTTCAAATTGTTTTTTTTTGTAAGTTGAAACGGGAAAATTTTGTATTCTATCTTGCTAATATATCGATAATTATATATACGGCCATAATTCATTGTCTAATTGTCGATGCTCTATATCGACAATTGGACAATGAATTATGGCCTGTAAATGGATTTATGAAACTAGTTTCTCCGGCATAAAAGTTTTGATCACGAGAGAAATCGCGGTTTAAAGCTAGCCTATTTCGAATGTTTCAAGGAAAAAATTAATAATGTTCTAGAATATTTTGGTAACTAGATAAGTAACATTAATTTAATGATGTTATAATAGTTTTTAATCTGTATTTTGTTATGCACAACACAAAGAGTTCTATTTATTAAAACGTGTGAAAAGTTCACACGTTTTGGAATTCTGTAAAATAAGTAAATAATTAATTATTAGACATGGAATTGCGTTTAGGATGACGGCATGAAAAATAGACTGCTTTTTAGAACTAAATACTCAGAAACAAGTACCTACATTACAAATTTTCTGTTATGATTGATAATAATTAAAGTATTGTCTATTGTATGATATAACTATGCGTGATTACGGACGAGATAATTGTAATAAATTCTTTCTATATAAACATGTTCTATACTATAATTGATAAATTAGTATTATTGTCTTGCAGGGAGTGTGCTGGCATCCTCAAAGTGCGGTAATGCGCCGCGCGCGCTCTCACGCGACATATGCATGCCGCCCGCGCACCCGGTAAGTAAAATATAATTAAATTAAAGTAATAAATATAGCTATTAATTATCTTAAAATGAGTCTCTAGTCTAAGGAGTCGGTAACATACAAACATACGGATGAATAAACGCACGTTAAAAAGTTCTTTAATTCGAATTCATATAGATATGAAATAGTGAAAAAGTTTCAAAAATGTTTGTTGTCGATTGTGCGAAATTCGATAGTTCCAAAGTAAAAATAATCCAATTTGTTTTCAAACACTGAAATACTGAATCACTGTATTGCTATTGCGATTACTACTTATATAAAAGACGTCATGTACTTACATCATGTATAGCAAAGATATGAAAGAATAAATTAAGAAGAAAAGTTGGAAAGCCTTGCTGGAATATAAATGCAGCTCATAATGCAACCACTTTACGCCTACCTGAAAGATAGAAGCATACCAAATAATTCGTAAAAGCATTCCACAGTCCGCCAAATGCATCTCTGCATATTTCATGAGTGCAAAATGACTCGCAGCTGAAAAGATTCGTTCAATGTTTTGTGGAAAAATAAACTTTTATGTTGTAAAAAAATGTAGGTTTTAGTTACTTTTAAATCAACCTTTTTCATTTTTTGTACCAATACGCGATTGAATTAAATTTATTAGTGTTCTGCTAATGAAATTATTTCAGACAAGGCAGAAAGAACACAATAAACGAACTTAAAGTTAAATGTCATATCTCTATTTAAAACAACTGTTTGATATTGATGCTCCATGAATCATGATGGTGGTAATTTTTTTTAATTTTTTCGAAAATGTAGTGATTACCTTACTATCTCTTCTATTATTTTATAGGTAAATTCGAAGGAAAATTCATTCTGAAGTTAAATAAAGGAACTAAAATATATTCTTAAATCCATAATAATGGACAATCTGTTTTCCAAGTCCTCACAGAAGTTTTAACTGCCATAATTGAGATACGCGGTTACAGTTCTCAAGTCAGTTATGAAGCTTTGAATGTTTTAAAACTTTTGTGAAATCCTAATTATTTCCATTATAGTAAAATTGTAGCTGAGAAAAGTTTCAATGGACTGGCATTTGATTTCCTTTTTTATGTTAAAAGATTTTGAAATTGTGAAAATCTGATCTAGTTAAGGAAGAAGCATCTAAACTTACATGATAATTTTTATTTTTTGTCTATAGGTAGGAATGCATCTTGAAGACTGAATATCCAAGCCTTATATTTAGAGAAGTTCAGTAATTAATTTTCTCCTCTCTCAAATGCACACATGTTCAGCATTGAAACATACAAAAAACCTCATTAATAACAAACCTAGTTAGCCATACACATCTCATAAATCTTTACGAGTAATGAAAAAAATAATCAGCATGCATTCACGCTTTTTACTTGCATACTTCCAAAAGCCTTTGGTTTTGTTGCACGAGTCATTAAGTACAAACTTTTGCAATCTCACTTGTGGGTCAGACAGAGTTATAAACATTTGCTTTTTAGTACCGTTTTTATATTAATTTCGGTGAAAGTGATCGTCGTTTTATGTTTGTTTTTGATTGAAAATGGCCACAGAATATGTTATGCAAAATTCAAAGCCCCTTTGATGTCAACGGGTTTGAAAGCTTTTTTGCTGAAATAAAAAAAGTGGGAATGTGTATAAACCGCAGTTTTATGAAAGAAATTTCGGGATTTTTGTGACATGATCTTGTGCTTATTCAGAAAATGTTCGAGCATAATAGATCAAAGAATATCGGATGAAATAAAAAATGAAGTATCGCAATTTTGCGATTGCTTTGGGTAAAATATCGTATCAATATTCAGAGGCAATCGGTAGAAGAAGAAGTATATTATAAAGGATAATACATTTGTTGTGTACAAGTTTGGAAAATATATGATTTCTAAACAGCAATATTTATATTTTGTTTCAGTTTTGTAAATAAAATGTAAATATTCATAATGAAGTAAATAATATAAAAAAGCAATTGGAACAGGAAGTCGGCAGTTTTAGTTGAATAGAGTTATGTGCCAAACCGAACCAAAATATAAAATGTTTGAATCGTCCCCATATTACTGTTACATTATCTGTTTAGAAAATCAAAGTAAGAGTATACTGTAGTGTGAATAAACCCTTATTGTGAAACTATCTCTCCATAGTTGGAAAGCGGTGGAATCTCGTTATACACCTCATATAACCTGAAAGAGAGGCCACTAGTATTTTTTACCATTTTCTATGATACACTTCGCTTAACTGTAAGAGCTCATTGAAAGTCGTGTTTGTAAAAAGTTTAAATGCATTTTTAAGGTTTCATTGCAAGTAGTAAATATCAAGTAAGTGCGGTAAGCGACATATTTTAGTGGACAGTGTAGAAATTACGAGGTTCTAAGTTGCGATCACATAGCAATATAAAGAGAAAAGTATTTTATAGACCAGGCAAATTATACTTAATTATCTCAAGCAATTAAGAAATCACAGACAAATTAAAATTTAATTTATATGCAAAACATAATCCCCACACAATGACGACGGCAAAAGTATGCCGAAGATTTTAACCAGCCAAGCTTCAATGGAAATTTATTTTAAATTGTTGGCTCCCAGTTTCAAAGTCTACCACATATTATTAGCAAGGTAATTAAGGATTTACGAAATTGTTGAAATATTTAACATAATTAACCTTAAATATTACTCGTATATAAAGAAACCTGAGTAGGTAAACAAATATTAATATTTCCTACATGAATTTTGCGTAACCAAAGTTTTCATATCAGTTTGAATTGTTAACAGTTTATGAATCTCTAGTCAATGTGAATAGACTCTAAAAAGGAAATCGTTACGTAGATATATTGAGATGCAAGTTTTTGTTTGATTTTGCTTTATGTGTGAAAGTTGGATGATCATAACAATTTTTATGATATTCATCTCCTGCTTATAAAATATTTAATTCACTTTCTTCCTGTCATAAAATTGTTTGAAAGTAAAAACTATTTACTAGTAATTAGCACTGCCAAACTTCTATAAGCAACAACTTCTAAAGCTATTAGAAAACACTCTGAAAGATCAATTCTTTCAGTTTCAGAAGTAAGTAAGGATAAGTCTCACTGATATCATTAGATATCGACATGTTTAAATGTATAACGTCTTTATAGCGATGGCGTAATTCCAGACACACTGGTCGAGAGAAAATCCCGTTTCACGCCATTTATTCCGTGACGGGTCATTGGGCTCTTTCGATCCGATGTCAATATATGTTTGCTGTTTCTATTCGAACGAAATTGCGAATTACGCTTATCATGAAAACAATGCGGCCATAGAGTTTGGAATGTGCTTCATCCAATATGTCGTTTGTTTTTTGGAGCAGTTTGGTTTCACATTTGATTTAACGATAATATTTGAGCTCAAAATGTCGATTCGTCAAAACGTATGATTGAAATCGATAGTTAAATAACAAAGCCTTGTCTTTTGTCATTTAAAATTTCAATAATAATTATTAGTCTGAGTTTGGAACTGTTAGTTTTGTATGGAGTTAATGAACATATTTATATAATATAATCTAGACATATCGTGAGCTTAATTCAAATGCTTTGCGACAAGCATTTTAATTATAATAGCGTCGTTAACACCTTCTCAATGCTTCGATATCTATCGAGACTGGTTCGATCTACCATTTATAAGTTTCCACACATCCTTTGCAAAAGAATTTTATACAATTATGAACCTTTTCTTTTTAATATACGGAACAAATTCCCGTGTTTATTTTTGCATAGTTAAATGTTATAATGATCCACATCGAAATGTTCCAAGCTACGCATTAAGTCTAAGATATCGCTTATAAGAAATTGTAATGAATTGTAGATCAGTTCATAGATAAGGTGTTCTATTAAAAGAAATAATGATTTCTGAGAAGCATTGGGATGAATATTAAATCAGATAAGATTCAAGCCGGATACTTTGTTTAATAATAAATCTGTAAATTCTAACGTGATTTCGCTCGCTTCATTCAAGCTTTTTAACTTTATCCGATTTGCATTGCATTAAAAATAATATCATACAAAAAAAAATAACAAAATAATAAATATTCAGTTTACGTTCAAAAACTAATTAATTATTAACGTTACATCTGTGTAAATTAATTTTTGGAGTAGATACTGTCCCTAGTTATAATTAAGACTGTTACGTAGCATTTTATTCCAATTGAATGAATCAAAGCATTTCAGTTGCGAAGAATCGGCCTAAGGCTGTTTTCGCTTCATTAAATTCAAATCACCAATTTTAACGCAATGCTTCTCTCATAAATAGCATATTTATTAAAGAATGGAGAATACTTAACGACTTCTAAGAAAATTCCTTTTTTAGCTTCGAATTTTTTGCTAAAGCTTATTTCTGTTGTTTAGAAAAACCACGATTAAATTGTAAATACGAGATGGACTGTACTCATTTGTTTTGATATTATCAAGCCTAAATTTAGAAAACAACTTTGGATTAATTTTTGTGTTGTAAGATGGAACAGCCCAGAAAAATAAACAGGATAGTCACACACAAAAAACCTCCTCCTATATCGGTTGATAATTCAGAATAGGGCTAGAAGAATATTTGTCGGCCATAAACTCATAAATATTAAGTTTAATAAGGCACATCTATTGGCAACATATTATCAACAGAGATAAATGAAATTTAACATTAGATATATTGTCCGCTTATTGCCTTGCGATCTGCATCAGTGTAAATTTCCTAATCGAACAAAAAATATCATTATTCTGCAGAGAAATCTTGTAGAAATCTGCATGAAGTCGGTGTCGTTTCTTATTTATTCATCTGTTCAATTTGGTCAGGTGATCGTAATTACTGGAACTAACTGCCAATACGGATTTCGTCTAGATTAAATCTGGGTAAAATGTATCTAGTAAATGGGTAGGGTAAATGTAAAACTTATCTAGTGATATTTTTGTCACTGGATGCAGGTATTTTTTGTCTACATATTTTTAGCATTTTCATGCACAGTCAGTGCCGGTGTAAGGGCCACTGACACCCCGGGCGAAAATATTGTGGCGCCCACTTGAGGTGTTCTGAAGGTTTGCACCAGGAGAGGCAAGAGACTCTAACCTTGGCGCCCCCCAGAATTTGTCGCCCTGGGCCATCGCCCCCTCTCGCCCCCCCTTAACGCCGGCACTGCATGCACTTTCCTTTTTAATGCTCAAGAACAGACAAATATTGATCAAGCGAACTTCGAGTTATTGAATATCTTCTCACTCTCAACGTGCTCTCAACTATAAAGCTTTTTATATTCGTTTGTAAACATCCTATAGTTCTCGAACTTCTACATTTATATCGAATCGAACATTTATCATTGATAAAAACAACACTTTAAAATAATTTCTAAAGAGGTCCAGGATTAGGTTACCAAATAGTAATTAACGTACGTTCTTATTAATTATTATTCTATCAACATAATATTATATAACCCCAAAATCGATAGGCACGAGTTTTAATATTTATAAATATAAAGCTCTTAATAATCAGATCACGTCGATACTTCCTAAAACTATCACGTACGAACTGTTTCATTGAATTAATTGCCTCATTGCTAATTCGTGAACTATACTCTTATATAAATCGGATTATATTACCAAAGGCACTTTTCCAAAAAATACTTTCACCCTCCGTGATTTTGAGTCAAGTTTTTTTAAATTAAAATTACCTAGTGATCGCAATTCACGCTTTTCATTCTAAACGACTCTACACGTATAGCGATGAAACATAGGTACATTTTAAATTCCTGCGTTGTAATATTGAAAAAAAAAATGGTATTCGTATCATCGCGATATGTGGTAAGAGCACGCTGAAATACGTATGAGAAGAGGATCATCTCCTTGCTAATATTAGGTTCATTTATGAACAAAAATTGAAATCTTCGCATCGATCAATGTTAAGCGGATATTAATTACAACCGTGCGCTCAATAAATAATTAATCATCGATAGGATCGCAATCATCCACAAAACAACGATCGAACTAATCTGGAACACAAAAACCACTATCAAATTTTAATTTAACTGTACTCCGTGACGTCACAAATCAATCGCTCCCTAATATCTATTGGCCCAGTAATCTTCACCCAAGCCGGTCATTATCATTTTCTTTAACCAACAAAACACTCGGACTTTCTACAGTACTTATCTTATTGGACGTGCTGTATTTGTTTTTGTCATCTGTTTATACAAGTTTTAAGGTCGTTTTCACTTTCGTTGGTACAGTCGCGCAGTGAAGCCATTTGTATTCCAATCGCGTATCGTATCGGCGCGTCATGATTACGTGTCTTTAATGTTATGCCCGTGTTAATTATGTAATTTGACAGTGGAACGTTTATGTTACTTCGTGTTAAGGTTATATTACTAAATAATGCTGCGTGCTTTTAATAGTTCATGCGATTTCATAGCGTGCTTGATTGTTTTTTCCTTTCATTTAAGAAGTGGAGATTTGCTATGAAATCAATACGAATATTGCGTTGAGTATACGAAAATCCAATAAATTTTGTTTATTGTAAAGGTATTTTGTAAAAAGAGAAGGAATAACTAGAATATTGTGTCATGAAAATTGAATGACTCACATAGAAGTATTCCGTACAACAAACTTTATATTATCTGTTACTAATAGAATCGTTACTTTTCATTTTATAAGAAAGAACAAAAAGAACATAAAACATTTCGACACGATTGTACCAACTGTATCTGGGAAAACAGGACAGAAGTGCTCGCATATTATTTTTTAATATTTGATTTGTCCTAATACGACGGCTTAAAAAGGGCTTTAAGAGTTAAGCGGCTTACGTTTTATATTAAATAATAATAACATATCAAGATTAAAATAGATAATAAGAACGTAATATAAACAGGTGCTTTTTGCTACATTTTTTAGCATTTGAAGCGATATTTTTTCCTGAAAATAATGAGAGTCGCTGTGACAACTTTCGATTTTGTTTAAATCTAAGCTGTTATTTAAAATCTCTTAGTTGTAACTGAAAAGTTTGTAGGTAAAATTATTTTTATACCTTTGTCATATTCACATAGTAGTAATTATAGTAGAAACATATTCAAAATTATTACATAACTTCGAATACCTTCAATTAAAATAAAATTATGTGATACTTTGTTGATAGAACGTATTTACCGAGACTGACTAGGGAACGGTAAAATTTTACGAGTGATAAAATCGAATGGGATTGAGCCCTTCTGTCTGGTAATGGTTTTAATTTTAATCTATAATACTCTGAAACAATATACTTAAGTGTAAAAGAATACAAGAAGTACATATTATAGTAAGTTAAAGTATCTTGAACCTTAATGTTAACAATTTTCATCATCATAAAACAGTAATGGTCTTATGTTATATAATATACTAGCTGTGCTCCGCGGTTTCACCCGTATTGCTTCGCTCCTGTTGGTCTTAGCGTGATGATATATAGCCTATAGCCTTCCTTGATAAATGGGCTATCTAACACTGAAATAATTTTTCAAATCGGAGCAGTAGTTACTGAGATTAGCGCGTTTAAACAAACAAACAAACCCTTTAGCTTTATAACATTACTATTTACTATAGAAGTATAGATAATAGATAGTTCTATCATATGTAGGTATAACCGAACTAGACGAAAAAAATGTATTTATTATTCTACAAACGCATTAATAAGTCCATCGTGATTGCATTTAATCCCGAATCGGAACAAAGGCCATATTGTAGCATACCAAATGTCTATTTCTTTTAATAGTTCAATGTTATCGATATATCATTCCTGGTACATTGTGAGAAGATATTTATCACTGTGAGAATAGATTGATATTATTTTTTAATGTAAATTTCATAAGTTTATTAGAAATTAATTGAAATCGTAGAAGCCTTAATATTACTGTTTGCTGTTTTTAACTTTGCAAAAAAATTTTAGGACACTTTTGTGAAGATGCGCATGTAAACAAAGTTTTCTTTATTATTGTAAAAATATTAATCTAAGGCCATTTTACTTACGTACCGTGCTCCGGTTTCGAGCGAGACGAACTGTACATTACGTCATTTTTCAATTATATTATATTTCTATTTCAATTATTTATATACGCTGAAGACAATCCTCCCAAACGCGCGGTTTTACTTACAAAATTGCTGATAAACACAACGTGTTTCTTGTATCGATTGATAAACTATCATCCCACTACCATAGACAATCCCAGAGGACAGGGGACTCCACTACGTACCATAAATAATAAATAATATAGAGGACATGTTAATCAGTGCTTAGGTCTCATTACGTATGCAACACGTATACACGACAGGTGTATTTGGAGCATCCCGGGGATCCAGAATTTATTTGGTACACATGACTTGCTTGTATTAATTACTAGCTGCTGTTTTACTTGGTCAGGAAACTAATAAGTAGTCTAGTATAGCTTCCTAACTACAGAGGCTATACTAGACTACTTACTGATAAAGTTACGGATATTTAAAAATTCTTGATGCATTTTTTTATAAGTTATTTATGCTTATCAAAATTTATCTAGAATGTGTGAACGCGGTCCTTAATATGAATAGGTTGCCTGTCCTATGGAAAAGTGTGTCAAGATCTATTTATCAGTAAAATACAATGACAAATGATCATATAGGTAGGGTGTATTACGTGAGAAAGGATACATGTCGAACAAATGGAAGGGAGAAGATTACGAAAATCTGACTAATGCTCCTTACAAAACTCGGTGCATTGGTGGAATTTCTGCAGTGATTCAGTGTTCTGCTGTGTTTTTTATTCAAAAGTTGCAAAAAGGTAATTTTTTTTATTTTTTTTCCAATGTTTGTATTGGTTTTCTAATACTTATTGAGTTAGTTCTGCGACCTATAATTATATTGATCATTTTTAAATCAAAATATGCTTCATACACGAACACGGGCTTTTTTATTTTTATGTGTGAAAAAATGTATATCGAGATAACACTATCTATGGTTTATTATTGGAATCGGAAGATTGTGTTATTAAGTATCAAAGACATTATTAGAGTTCTTTGTAAGACTGTCGGCATTTATAGTGTGACTAGCTGCTCCACGCGGTTTCACCCCCATGGCTCCACTCCTGTTGGTCGTAGCGTGATGATATATAGCCTATATCCTTCCTCGATAAATGGGCTATCTAACACCGAATTTTTCAAATCGGACCAGTAGTTCCCGAGATTAGCGCGTTCAAACAAACAAACAAACAAACTCTTCAGCTTTATAATATTATAGTGTAGATAATATTATAACGTTATAAATCCAGACACTAACTGAATTAAGACACCAGAATTATTAATTTTATTATATCGTCGTGGCATATTTATCTACCGTTTATTGTAATAAACGTGATCTTTCGTTTAATATTTCAGATGTGTTTATTTAAATCTTCATTAATTATTATAGAAATAATATACCTACGCTATTAAATTTATAGGAGTATAATTGAATGTTTCAATGAAGCCTAATTAACTAATTAATTATTGCCGTAGGACTTACATTCCTTGTAATGGCTGAACTGTAATTATTTTAATTACATTACGCTATATAATTACTCCTATATACATGTCTATTCTATATAAGTTTAATTTTAAGGAATATGAAACTAACGATATGAAAAATAACTAAGTGGTAGATTTTATAAATAAAGCTTGTTGTAAGTATTTCTCTTAAGTCTAAACATAACCAGTAAAACATTAACCTATAAATCTGTATTTAATTGTGAATTAAAATCTCGAACATTAAAGAAAAAGATTTTATTTAATTTCATTTCATCATCTAAGCTGCATCTAATAGTTAATTAACATGACGGTTAGATTTATTTTAAGAGAAGCTGTAAAATCATATCAATATTGCTCAAATGCAATGAATGCAATCAACCAAATGCTCATTCCAATACCATTGGTACTACCTATTATAGAACAAAGAAAAGATATGGACTATAACTGCATTACTTAGATATAACTCAGTTTTCTACAAGTGAAAGAAATTTCAATAATGCTTAAGTATTAAGTAGCTTTTACGTTTATTACCAAATTACCTAAAAAAACGTTTTTGAAACCTTTCCATTTTATAATATTTATGTAAACTAGAATAATGAACTTATTTTTTACCTTTCGAACTGATTTTTTGTCAAGGCACATACCTACATCAGGCAATCGGAATCGAATTATCCGTAGCGAGTCATAAAAAATCACTCAAAGAGAAGTTTTTTCCCATAAGAATAACATGTTACGTCGATAAGGAAAATGATTAGATTAATGTTATTGTTTTACTTTTTCTTCTATTTTCCTTTTTAAAATAGTACGTAGACTACATTTATGACTACAGTTGTTTTAAAATTTCTTTACAATTTTCTTTATTTCTATGGTTTGCCACTGGTCTAAAGTACTCATCTAAACCGTTACTGCAGCAAAGTAAGCAATGAATTATAGTTTAAAACTTATTCATATTTATTTTTTGAATCAATATTCGAGCGATGACTTAAGGGTTCCTTTCCATAATAATCTGAAAAATGTGTGTTTAATCACTTCTGTGTGTGGGTGTGTGTTTATAAAATTAATAATTAATCTACTTACGACTACAAAAAAATCAATATGTATTCTAAAAAAATACTTGTAGGTTAGCCGAACGCTGTTTTCGAAACAAAGAAATAAACATAAGGAATAACGTTCCCGAGTACAATTTTAATATTCAAAAGCTTGAACGTTGACATCGGTAAATGCGTAACAAATTGATATAATTTACAGAATATTACGTTGGACAAACTTATGAATAAGTTAAACGGTATTTGCGATTCAAAATTAATTCACGATCCTTTAGCTCCTCAAGTTTGTGGTTTTCCAAGCATCGTACTGTGATTAAATATGTCTTGTATGAATCATTTTGGGTCCTTTGATGAATCACTAAACGCATTTGGAAGTTCGAATTCTTGGTAACGTTTCGACTCCCGTTTGCTAATTAAGTCTGTCAATCAATTTTACATTATTTCTTTGTTTTTATCGTTTTCGTATTTGTTTGTTTTTATCGTTACATTCTTTTGAGGCATACGGATTTTTGTATGTTTTTTTTTTATGAAATAGGTTTAATATTAACCAGAGAATTAGTTGAATCACGCCGTGTTTTGTCGAACTTGTAACCTGAATATCATGTGGTTGTTCGTAGATGCTATTAGTAGACCCCCTCTGTATTTGATAAATAATTAAATTCCATTTGATCTTTCATCAGTTTTATGAGCAGTAGGTATCATTTACAAATATCAGTAAAATTATAACTAAAATGATATTCAGAGTTCCATAATTATCGAAAAACAAACCAATCTTCCCTCTTTCTGTAATGTAAACAACTCGAATATTTGAAGATAATTCGAAATGCCAATATTTAAATTTTCCAATATTAATGGAAGTATTGTTATTGTTGACATTCATTTTCCATTCGCTCTGATTTCAAAGGGAAAATATTGAATATCTCCGTATCCGGGACGTTATGTAAATTAAAATGAAAGAAATATTGAGCATAAAAATTCACGAATTATGGCATAATAGCAATTATCCTCGCTAGACGAAATCATGTGGGTTCGATTTAGCGACAATTAAGCATTGCTCATTAGGAATTTTAAACGTTAATGTAATAGCATTGTGACACGCTGATTTTTAAATCTTTTGTTAGCAAAATAAAGACATTATAATTGATTTAAATTATATTGATGTGAACACTCTTATAGAGCACGAGTAGCACTGTTACAGTTTTTAATCAGGATTAAAAGTTGAAAGTTGAAGATTGAAATGTCATAATAATTTTTTGATTTTTTATTATTATTGGTGTGCAACTACAGGCTATTTATTTATATTAGGAACATAAAACATACTTTAAAAAGATCATTGTGTTTACATAATTTTCTGCTACTTTATCCTTTCAGATACGATTAGGCTGGTACAGGGATAAGTTGTGATTTGTAGATTTCATTAAGTCAACATATAAGCGATCGTTGACATTGACAATATACTTAAAGCTTAACTAAGAAGCTCTAACTTGTACGTTAATTTATGGAGCAATTTCTTGCGATTACCGGCATTTGGACCGAATCGTGCTCCGTTGATCCTCCACTGAGATATTTCTTTAACCTTTCACGATAAATATTCGTGCGTGTTAACTATAATGGGTGTGTTAAATTACCCCCGTGATGAAATGAAGATGTGGTTGAGATGGGCTCCTGTATCCGCAGACTTATATGCTACTAGCTTTCCGCCCGCGGCTCCGCCCGCGTTTTCAAAGAAAAACCCGTTCCCGTAGGATTTCCGGGATAAAAACTATCCTATGTCCTTTCTCGGGTTTCAAAATATCTCTATACCAAATTTCATGCAAATTGGTTCAGTAGTTCAGGCGTGATTGAGTAACAGACAGACAGAGTTACTTTCGCATTTATAATATTAGTATGGATTTCTTTTGGACATTTCTCTGCGGCCAGTTCGACGATTGTTCGATTTTGATTGCCATGTTTTGCTTTTTTATTATAAAATGTAGGTATGTATTGACTTTGCTGAATTAATTTTTTCAGCAACATCATGGGAATACACTTTATGCTTTTGATTGAACTTAATTTTATAGTTTTGGATTTTTTAAATTAAAGAAGTCAATTTAATAGCACCACTTTTATTAAATAGTAATTAATAATTAAATTACATTTAAAACATGATTGAAAGTGCAGCTAGTTAATCACAGGAATAATCGAACTCAAAGAAATGTTTTAATTACGAAATTGGTTCCGAATCTACTTTAAAGTTATCAAACAAACAATCAAATGTTTCCCCTTTATGATATTATTAGTGTGGATTTGATCACGTAGGTTTACTAGGTTAGGTTAATCAGGGTTTAATAATATTATGTATGAATACGACCCGTTCGGATTATATGTATAGGGTAAAAGTGGGATAGATGCCCCACTTTTTGAAATAGCCTCATAATTTTAAAAACATGAATCTTATACGAACACTTTGTATGAATATAGCTAGGTTAATTATCTGTTTTGAATTACTATATATATTTTTTATCCTATCTTTTATAGATAATGTGTGATAAATATTTTTGTAGAACACCTTTTTTGAGGATAGATGCCTACCTAGTTGGATAGTTGCCCCACCATGAAAATACTAAGGAGGATAGATGCCTGCAGTGTGGGATAGATGCCTTACATACTCTATAAGCGTGAAATCTAATAAAATTTATATGATAAACCAGCAAATGTCATGTTTACATAGTTGTTCTGTTGTCCAAGAATATACTTGCGCTCGCACTCCTTCTTTTCTTTTGTATTTTCGTGGCGTGGTTCTCCTACAATCAGTATAAGGGCAGATCATTAATAAGTAAGTATACATAACAAAAAAAGCAAATTAAACGAGTAAAATCGGTTAACATAGAGAAAACCTCTGACGCAATCAGGTAAAAATATAAACAGCACCTGTGATTATCGATAATAACATGTACATATGTATTGAGGGATAGATGCCCTTAGAGGCCCCTAAGGGCATCTATCCCTCGAAAAAAAGGGGCAACTATACTTTTTGATAAGGATAGCTGCCCCAGTATTTTTTTTTTATTAAATAAAAACAAAAGAGCCACTATTTTCACTTAGATTTGTACTTAATGAACCAGTGTATAGACATAATAAGAAATACAGTGAAATTTATTAATACTTATAAAGTTATGCAAAGGCAAATATCAACCTTTTTAAATTTTAACGTGTTCGTGAAGTTCGCCGCGGATATTATAACACGCACTAGCGAAACACGTCTTCACCAAACAACAGCTCATGCGTACCCGAGGTGCGGGGTGATAGGAGCTCCTATTTAAATCATTAATTCGTAGTCACGACTCTGGGAAGTGAGGTTTGTTGAAAATGAGGCATCTATCCCAGTGCGGCATCTATCCCACTTTTACCCTAACCTTAATCTCTTTACAATGGGATTGTATTTAAATGTAAGTTACTGTTATAATATGGTAACAATACATAACGATAATAACTTTAATAATAAAACTTTTGTAAGTTATCGTAATTACATCATGTCCACAAAGAGTATTCAAATGCGATAATTCTAATAGGATTTGTTATTGTGTTTTGGTTGTAGTACTAATACACCTACGGAAAATTTGGCAGTAATAAATTATGAGTCGGCTTCCGAAGCTTTTTTGCGACATCCATAAGATATTGGTTAGTTCACGCGGGTAGATAATAATTGATGAAGTGGGTCAATTTTACTAAAAAGTATTTTTTATGTCAAATATTAATTGTGTGATAAAAATAATTGATGAGTACTTCTATACAGGTGTGATCAGCTACGTGAAAGAGCATTTATCTAACAATCAATCAATCTGTCTTACAAACCATCAAGTTTTGCCTAATGTTAGTTAGTAGTATATAAAAAGGTAAACAATAAAGTTGATAACAAGCCCTCATTTACACAGTGAGGGGATATAGCGGGGATTTCCAGGATCTCCCCAGTGGGAAGCATCAGTAAAGCTCAAAAATAATTTGCATTGAAAAGGGCCTCGCTCGGTTGCCTTTTTTCGCTATTTGTATGGGTTTTTACACAATCAGAAGTGAACAAAGATCAGTAAATATCTGCGCGTTTATTATTCTATCGACGAGGATATAGAGTTTTTAGTATCTGTGTTTTTTTTAATGTATTTTAATATCCAGTTCAATTTACAAAGACATAAAGAAAATTTTCACCCAGTCCTAAAAATTAAATCAATTTTATTCTAATTTTCATACTATGTAAGAATACCGACAACGATTTAAACATTTTTAAACATAGCAGTAGATACTAGGTAATAAGCAAAGCATTGTAGAAAAAGCATATAAGACGTACGTTCAAACAAGTTATTTTGTAAATAGACAACAATCAAAAAGCAAAATAGAGTGCGCTTTTTAACAGACTAGATAGCACATTAAAAGCAGATCACAATAAAGTACATCAGTTTCACATAATGGAGACATTTAAGAGTGATCTATTATGGCGCTATCAGATCAAATGCTAAGTAAAATAAATGGTTGGATCGTATCAAGTGTTGGTCTATGAAAATTGTGATTTATAGATTTGGTGCCAATTGCAAAATGCATCAGTTACGATTGTTGTGTACTTTCTAAAATGTTTTACTTGTATATTTTTTAAAGATATGATTTTTAATGTATTGGACGGAAACAAAGATTTTTCGCAGGTAATGAAACATAATAATATCACTCCGCTTGAATATTTGTATTGATTACTTGTTCATAAAAATAAAGAAAAAGTTTGAGATGTAATATGTATATTGAAACTTTAACAATATAACAGCATAATTATTTTGAGCTTGTATCGCGTGAATGTTCATTTCGCTATTGTAAAATATCCGATACTGCGGGTCATATAAAAGCTATAAACGTGTACAAATTGAAATAGCAACGCTGAAATGCTACAAAATGTAGCTGCATTTGTCATTTCGAATTCCCGTATTTCATCGCTTCCATTTGCAGGTGCAGAAACTGAATTAAATCCGCTAGGTTTACTCAGAGACGCTCTGAAGTACCCTCGTATCTAGAGCTCTAATTTTATCTAAGTTTATGCTTTTATGCTAGAATACCATTAATGAATACCGCTTTAAACGTACCGGCTTAACGATTAAGAGCATTAGAGTTAATGTTTATTAATCAACTTGAATATTAATCGCTTACTTTGCCTTTTTTATGTGTTTTAAGGCTGTCTCAAATTGGTACCAACGGCATAGCTAACGTGTTCAACGTTTTGCATAGATGAGAATATATTATAATATCACTTAGTGCACACATAAAACAGTATTACGTAATATTTACTTTAACGGTATTTTCATAAATTTAGCAAAACTAGATGTTATTATAATCAATTCAATTGTGCAACACAGGAGTTAGTTTTCCTCATGTTATGTTGATTGCTTAAAGAAAATAACGACGATACGCTTTAAGTTATAATTTGTGGCTTTTTTATTTCCAACAGACATTATTCATAACTTTTAATGTATTAAAATACAGAGTAGCTTTTATTATTTATGTTAAAACTTTTTATGATATTCTTAAGCGGCACATTGTGGGATTACTTTGTACATTAGGCAATAGCTTCAAAAACTCTTGTGCTTTGGTTAATATCATGTTACTAAAACATGTTTACATTCAAATATACAACCGTGTTTTTCAAATTTTTGTTTGTAATTATTATTAACGATGAATTTTACGAATAAATATAAATAAAATTATACGAAGCTATTTCATATTCGTGAGGTTTATTTGATTTATAAATATTGCAAGGATACCGGGAAAAGCTTTTCAGAAAGTATGGCACCAACACAATTGTAGTGGATCACATTTATCACGGACGTTGTATTTCAGTTTTATTTACGGACGCGTATGTTTTATCAATAAGGAAATATCCTCTTGGAGTAGCCGTCTTCCCACTATCTATGACGTCATATATTTCCGTCGAACCTTCGAGAAGACAGTGATTATATATTTATTGGCTAACCGAGGAGGGTGCTATAACTTCCGTGTTGAACCTTAAATTCTATATTTCTTTGTATGGAGCGCTGGCCAAGGTGCGATATCTTTGTTAAATATTGGTTGAAAATGTAATTGTTGAATAGTCAGAATTTATTTATTGTGAAATTGGAATATTTTCTTTAAATTATTTAAAGCGATTGTATAATAAACATTGCGAAAATGTTACATTTATATATTGAACTCCTACGTTTACATTGTTTTATAATTATTCCTTTAAACTAATTATGCTTTTTATATGATTTTGGATATAATAACAAAACCAATTTGATAAATTACGTATTTTCAGTAAAAGTTGAATTCATTAACAGCTAATGTTACACTTTTACCAATTTGTAATCTAATCATATTTTAGATTAATTTCAGAACTAATCGCTCCTAATTTCCCTATCAAACATAACTTTTACAATATTGCAGATTATTTTACCTTTAAAATTACATTGAGCACACCCCAAGCAGCACTATGTAAACAATCACCGTCAAGAGCATGTTCATTCGACGAGACAGGATCGATTCGCTCATTTATCTCAAAAGAAAACCCGTCACGGTATTCAGTTTGATCTCCATTAATATTGTTTTCGGACTATTTTCATCTTACTTTTTCTTGATGTTCTCAAGTGATTTGTTTGGTGAAAGTAATCACGTCACGATATTTATCTAATCTGGGTTCCCGCGCTTTTTTATTAACGCTAATATTTTCGCGTTTTGTTTAACGTTCCGATGTAATGATAATGAAATTTAGATCTTTAAGGTGATGGTGATATTTTAAAAGCTTCTGCGAAACGGCAAAGCTTAAAACTTCAGAACTTTTTTCCTGTAATTTGAGCTATATTTGTAATACGATATCTGATATCAATTTCCACAGGCTTCATAAGTGATTCTGAGAATTTTCTTTCCTGATATTGCTTTACTTTTAATGGCAACTTCTTAGAAAATTGAAGAAATGTTTTCAAACTTATTTAAGAAAGGCAATGTATTTTTTGTACCTTCTAGCAACAACAGATTAGACGCAAGAGAATCCGCAGAGATTGCTAGCACATGTTGAATTTGACAATTTATTGAAAAGTGCTTTTGAAAGAAACCGAGTTTAAAAATATAAGCCGAGATTTACACTGCAACTCGAAAAAAAACATTTTCAAATACGAAGCTTTCATGAAGCTTCACAGTGCTTCACATGTCTATGAATTTTTGCATTTGACAGAATCCCTGTACAGTCACTGATATATGTTCGTGGAATTCAACGTTAAAATTGTTAAAATGAACCGTCAAACTCAGCTTCAGCGTATCCACGAGTAACTCTAAATATGTTGCGTGTACAATAATGGCGAAGCGAAGCGAGTATTTTTTTATTTATAATGTTATCAATTTTTATTACCTTTATCAGTATTCTTTGTGCGAGATGCGTGAATTGAAAAATATGCTAAGCAAGGATAAGTGCGACGTAATTTAGAGCCGAATAAAAATAATGGAATGCGTGTACAGATAAAAGTCTGCGTTTTGATGTCTTTTTATCGAAATCTGAGATAAAAGACTAGGCGCTTAAAAAGGAAAATTATTAGCTTCTGTCTAACGCAATTATGTAGTTAAAATTAGTATTCTTATCTCATTCATCAAGTATCTAACTTTTGTGTAAGTTTTCAATAGAAACTTTGACACAAATTAAATTAATTAATATATTGTCAAAGTTTGTTCTTAGAGATAAAATTAATTCAATTTAATTGCTTGATTAAGGTAGATAGAAGAAGACAGATTGTCTTACAATATCATAGTCGTCGAACACACTTATTTGATTTCATGTGCGCCAGTATTTTGAAATTTTTATAATATGTAGTTATATTTTTATATTTTTCTAGTACATTAACTTAATTAAACGTCACAGATTATATGTATGGACGTAAAATACTTACATCTATTTTTATATAGATATGTACCTTAGTGTTAACTATAAGTATTACATATACCTACTTGCCAAATACATATATTTATATTATCATAGTTATACAAAGTTCTAATATTCCAGACTCCATAGAAACTTAGGGAACCCTCGTGTTAAATCGTGTTAAGATGGGACTTCAAAGACCCAGACCATGTTAAGGGTCGTGCCGAACTTTCATACATTATCATATCATAGGTATAGGGGAGATATCATTGTACAATCTATTTTGAACTTTAAGTTTGTGTGAGAAAGTCCATATTATCGTACATATATTAATATCATTCTGTGTCAAAGTGAGGTACAGCCGAGATAAAACTTAAAATGTTAGCGTTGTTAGCTCCCAATTTTCGCATAAAAAATGTAAATGACGATTCCAGAATATTATATACCTGCATCACTTTATTGGTCTTTTTATTCATTAGTTTTAAAAGAAGTACAATAATTTTAGTTTAGGTAGTAGTAATAGGCTTAAAATAAAATAGCGCCGTAATATTATTCAAAACTCATCATTGTCGTGTCGATGAAAATTATTTCAAAAATAATTTCTAAAGAAAATCTTCAAAATAGTCACAAATGAATTTTTTTTGCCAATTATTTCGTTTTATGTTAAAAGATGGCAGATAAATCCATTTAGACTCTAATTAGTGAAAATGTTTAGCAAGCGATGAAAGAATTTGTTGAAAAAGGCGTTTAACGATTCTATCTGATAAGAAACACGGAACGTTGGGATATTAAAATGTATATGATACACAGTTTAAGATATTGTCTTCATTAAAGTAATGAGTAGCTTCATATTATCTTAATAAATATATTTAAAATCTAAATTTCACGCTGTTTGACTCACACTAAACACTTTTTCATTCTAAAGAATCCTTTTATCAGTAAATTTGTTAGTTTTAACCACCTAACAGTTGAAATAAAATTGTATAATGTTCCCAAAAAGTCTATAAGCTTTTTGGCAGCCGGTATAACGCGATTTTATTTGGCTCTACTGAACATACTTTAAAAACTACGTTTAGATTCGCTTTGAACGGAATCCGATTTATAGAAGTCAAAGCGTAATCCGAAAATTGAATTTCAAAGGCGATATTTACCTATCGGAATTTCCGCTATTCCGTATTCCTGGTAAGCATTGCTATGAATTCGCCTTAAAACCACGTTCTTATGATTTGAATGATTTCAGTTACCTTTAGTTGGAGTTTAAATATATACCTAATTCCGATAGGATTTGTGTAGTAGGTATGAAAGTGTTATGTACGAAGACTACTATAAAAATGTATTATAAATGAAATAAATGTAATATGTTTAAAGCTTTCTGTTTGACGCTGTGTTTACTTTACATAGATTAGTAGGTGATTTCCATAAAAATTTTCATTCCACATACAATCTTCTCACAATTTAGTTATAAAGAGTCATTTATGCTTCAACAAAGATATTCTATCCCCATGACAAATTTCATAAAATCAGTGCAGGAGTTTAGCCGTGAAAGCTTAGGTAATAGACAGATGAACTTTCACGTCGTTCAAACTATTTGGTTTAATTAGATAATTATTACATGCATTTAGAGACTTCAACATGACCACACGGTGCTGTCTAGTGTCTACATATTTCTTTTATTCACTAATTCGTTAGTTAATTATAAAACTAAGACGAGCAGTGGTATTGTATGGGCTTCTTAATAAAATTACTGTGTGTAGATTATATAAATAAACACAAATATTGGTAGTTGAAATTTTTTAAAGAGCTGAAATATTCAGAACAGCATGTTAAAGCTATTCAATTCAGTAAGCTTTTGTTTCGGGAGCTGTGATGTCGAACCATTTTTAACATATTTAACACCAGTTTATTTGGGTTTAAAATAAATACTAATTCAATGTAAAGATTCAAGACCGTTACGATTATGTTATATGCACACAAAACCGCGCCATTTTTTAGTATTTCAAACGCCCACTTAAAAAAATGGGAGTGCCAACGTTCTATAACATAAAAATTTAGACATTCAAGGATGCGAAAGTCCATATCAATATTAATTATACATGTGAAAAAATATCGCTTTCTTTTACAACATCCGATGTGTTAATCATTAATTATAGCTATTTCAATTGTCCAAAGGCTATAGTGAAAGTGATACTTTGGTGTCTATTGAATTTGACAAGTAATATATCTGATTAGAGCCAAAGCGTGTCTTGTCACAATATTAAAGAATAGAAAGGATGTTATAATATCGAAGAGAAATTGAAGACGCCTTTATTCGATATAACAATATGATTGTCAATATCACATTTGATACAATAGATATTAGAATAAAGATCGAGTTCTGATAGCTATCAAAGATTTATTGATAAGTTTATAGAATTGGTAGCACATTTGTTGTACTCAATTTACCGATTTCCTGATAAAGTCATTTTTATTATTTATTATTTTACTTCTATATTCAGAGGTGTGAATAAAATTGTTTTATTGATTTATTGCCTTGCCTTTAACAAAAGCAATGGATACGACACATAGCACATGTATTCTAATTCTATCTCGAATTCTATATTTAATTTAAAATCTAAGACTTGTATTTGAAACTAATAAAGGTTAATTTCTTTTTTTCATACAAATCTATACTAATATTATAGATTTTGATTGAGTTTGTTTGTTTGAACGCGCTAATCTCGAGAACTACTGGTCCGATTTGAAAAAATTATTTCGGTGTTAGATAGCCCATTTATCGAGGAAGGCTATAGGCTATATTTCATCACGCTAAGACCAACGGGAGCGGAGCAATGCGGGTGAAACCGAGTGGCACAGCTAGTCATGTTATACAATGTATCGTAGGATAAATTTCTTTTAAAACTGAATCTGATTGGTACGCTGTATTCATTTCAAAGGTCGTAAAAACATGAACACCGCTTGAATTAATAGCTTTCTGTTAAACAAGTGAGGTGCAAATTCACTCGCTTTTGGAAACTCGTTTTTGGCAACCCTGTCTGTTGCATAAATATTGTAAAACGTACATAAAATACCTCCGCACTTTCCTTTATGAAATACTAGCGGTCCGCCCCGGCTTCGCCCGTGGTACATATTAACGTTTTCTCTACATAAGAACCATCCTCGTACTTCAAGGAATATAATAAAAAAAGAATTATCGAAATCGGTTCAGCCGTTCTCGAGTTATGGAATTACAACGAAAAGTGGCATTGATTTTTATATATTAGATAGCTTTAAAGTTCTTTTGGCTTTTGCTAACGTTATTCATTTTAATCGATTTATTAGCGCTGACTTAGTAATTGGTCCAAGTACTTATATTGTGATTTGTGTCGAATGCTTCCTATTTGAGACTATTTGTATAACTTAGGAATAAACCACTCAAAAAATAGGAAGTTAACTTAGGTACTGCTGAAAATCTGTGTTTTAGTTCTTAAAATCCTTATAAAATAAATTTATAAAAGTTGGAACAAATAAAATCAATATTTAACCTAATTACTTACGCAGCTAAAGCTTTGCATTCGCATTAACAATAAATAAGCCCGTTGATTATTACGAGCGGTTCCGATATTTAATTAACGGATTTTAATATAAATTTCGTATAAACTACATGTGCGTTTTGCGAACGAAATTATTTTGGTTGCAGGTGAAAGTTAGTAAATAAAAGATATGCATTATATTCGTGGTAAAATTTAATTTTACGCAGAGTTTAATTACACTCTTTGTATTAAATATAAAATTCTGCGAAGCGATAAAGATTTTTAAACCATCTGTCCATAAAAATTAGGTCAGACCACACGGGCATTAAATCCTGCCTTCGATAAAACAGTTATGCAAATTATCGATATATTGTCAAAGCTAATTTGCATATATTATGAGCTTCATTTGAATATTAAAATTAAGTTAAACTAGTGTTTATTATCTATCTCAGTTCATATTAAATTCACTATTTGTATAAGGTGTGTATATTTAAAACAATAGTTTCATGACAAATATTTTTATTAGCCTTTGTTCAAGTTCCTCGAATGTCACCTAATGTCGAGTGTAAAATTTAATTAACTGTTTAAATAAGTCTTTATTGAATAATAATTAAATAGACTAAGAAATTATTGCCAAATATCAAAATTTGACTATTCAATTAAATCTCAAACTGATGAGCGGAATTTATTCGGATGTTTGAAACACAATAGAAACTCAAACTAAACTAACTTCTATTTGTTCAGCTATGAAACAATTCGATTCATCATTTTAAACAACAAAATATTACTAAATCGTACCAATGAGGAGCCGTTATAAACTTTTGTTTTCAAACCAGATTAAGTTTATACAATATTGTTTTAACACTAACAAATAGAATATTTGTAGCAAGCTTTAGATGATGTATCGTAATACAATACTAGGGGTGGATTTACAATATTTCCATTGAAATGTAATGCTGGCAAATTGGGCTTCATTTATACTAATATTATAATGCTGAAGAGTTTGTTTGTTTGAACGCGCTAATCTCAGGAACGATTTGAAAAATTCTGTCGGTGTTAGATAGCCCTTTTATGGAGGAAGGCTGTAGGCTATAGCCTTTATCATCACGCTTAGACCTACAGGATCGTAGCAATGCGGGTGAAACCGCGGAGCACAGCTAGTATATTAATAACATTACGTTGCGTATTCACCCATACCGTCGGTTGATTGATACGAATATAAATTCAGTCCATTTTACAATAAATCAAATTTCCAACTACGAGTTTATGATCGAAATACGGAGTATTATGAATGATGTCGTAAAATATCGCACTGTATATTTTGTGGAGGAGAATTGAATGCAGTTAATTTCCATATAGAGCGAATTCCCGAAATAGTGCTTTCATTAGCTCTGTGCAGACTTAATAAGATTTAGTGCTGTTGGTATATTCATTTATAATTGTTTAATTTATATGTATTCGCTGTAAGACCTTAAAATCTGTATTTATATTATCTAATGTTATATAATATATACAAAATTCTGTTAAATGATGTTTTACATGCCTGAATAGCTGAAATGTTATCAAATCTTTTAGAAGGCTACATACCATTCAATACATTTGCTGCCAAATAATCATAAATATTTGTTATATTAATGAAGCCACATTACAGAGTAGAGTGTCTAATTATGAAAGACTTATGAAATATTTTGTCGACAAATGTAAAGCAGCGCAGATGATGCTATTACCGAAACGACGGGTAATTATGCCGACTTAACCCACGCACTCTCTTTATGGCAGGCTTTTAACGTCATTTGCCTGTACACATTTAATATCGCCTTGATGGAGAATACTGAAAATATAAATTAAATAAATAATAATTGTATAGTTACATTTGGATGTATTATTTTTTATTTAAAAAATGGTTTAATAATATGATCTCTAGACTCTAGCACAGAATACATAATAGTAGCTAAACGCTAACTCTAGTACCTAAGAATTTTAATGTAATTACATATTTTTTGTATACGCTAAAATCTCTATCATCTTATATACCTACTGTGATAATCCTATAAAGAGGAAAACACTTTCAATTTTTTTCGCAAGTTGTAAAACTGAAATCAATTTAAAAATTCCTCTTTAGATATCGTAGTATTATTTAATTTAATTTTCATAGAATTAAAGTGATAAATTGATTGAAAATCCTTCTTCATCTTCTCACAAGGTAAAATGTTTTATTGGAATGCTTATCTTATCTTCTTAATATATATAAATCTCGTGTCACAATGTTTGTCCTCAATAGACTCCTAAACCACTTAACCGATTATAATAAAATTCGCACACCACGTGCAGTTCGATTCAACTTGAGAGATAGGATAGTTTAAATCAATCTCAAATCGTTTTAGAGAAAGCGGGCGAAGACGCGGGCGGTAAGCTAGTTAGTATATAAAAATCCATGACAAAAGATTTATTTCAGAAATCTCAACATTTTTACACAAGAAAAGCGCCAAGCAATGGACTTATTATGGCTGTCTCGTAGAAAATCGACGTTAAGTAGCGAAGCTCAGCACTTTAAACTAATTATCTAAGTGTTTCAGGCGAAAACCTACAGATTCATTTATTTTCACGCTTTCAGACTTTAATTCTATTTGATAAAAATCTTTTATACGTTTATCGTTTATAGCGCAAGTTACTTCTTATTACTTATATTTTTTTATAAAATAATTTATTTCTATCCATTTTCATTACCATTGACGTAATATCATGCGATTTACAAAAATAAAATAATGATTAAATCCACTACTTCCCAGTAGTTACGAACATACACTAACATATACATAATTGTATTGTAAATTTGTTTTGTAAACGAAATTATAACAAGAAGTTTTCCTTTTAACACTTCGTTAAAAAAGTAATAACAAATAAAGAATAATAGATTATCTTTTGATAATTTTTCCTTATGAAGAATTATGCTCAACTAATAATTCATACTTCAGAAACCTACTTTTTACAAACCTGCAAAAGATAATGAATTTCGATTACCACCTCTCGTTTATCTTAATCATTTAAATCCCCTGTTTATGCAAATTACCCTTTTCTTACCAATGATGTAATTATATCTATTAATAAATACCTCATAATTTTTATCTTCACACCAAAAGTTTCACCATAACTAAAGCTATCTAACCGGTCTATGCAGATTTACCCTTAACTCAGTGACTTTGTAAACAATGGCGAATTCTTCAGATATTCACCCAGTAACGTTGTTATTTTAGTAGTTTTAACGGTTACAAAATGAAGGGAAATTGACCTAAAACAACGGACTAGAGTTTGATAAATCACATAGGAATAATTGCAAAAATTGTAACAATATTTTACGATATGGTTTTTTATGAGTGCCTTTTTAAATAAAACACAATGTTTGATAAAATATAAAACTATGTATCAACAGCTTTAAGTTTTTTAATGGACCGATAAAAATATTTATCTTTATTACAATTTGATCTACCTTTATAAATAAAATGTTAGGTACTTAAAGTTTAAAGATATGTCTACGAATTTGTATAATGTAATTTGTTTTAAATGTAAACCAGTAATTCGGAAATAATTAGTCGAGACAACTTTCTATATCAGCCGATGATAATATAATTGAGTCAGTAATACTAGTCTTGCGAAACTTGTAATAAAATCGACACTTTATTGCTTAATCGAGGAAATTATATACTTTCTCTTTGTTACAATATTTCTGAAAATTGTATCTGTTAATAAATTACGAAATATTTCGTAATTTAAGCAGCAAGCAGCTACTTAAATCCTTCTTACAAGATAAAAAAAAACTAATTTAATTCTTAAATCTTAAATCTAATAAATATGAATGCATGATTTATAAAGAAGAGTGGATCCTTCTCTATAAAACATTGTATTCATTCATGCCGGTATAATATCAATTATTTTGTAAGCATAAAACGATCTGGGGCCGTATTAATGACCTCTTATTTCCAGACAGCTTACGCCATGAATTGAACTCACTGGAAAATTCATATTATGATTGAAATAACCATGGCTGGTTGTTTTGATCCTAATATGAATTTGCCAGCCAGTTCAATTCACGGCGTAATCTGTCTGGAAATAAAATGTCGTAATAAGCACCTGTGGTGATTATAGAGATCGTATTGATTCGATTAATAACTACGAGCGTATAAGGAACTAGATTTCCGCCCGCGGCCTCGCCCGCGTTTGCAAAGGAAAACCCGCATAGTTCCCGTTCCCGTGGGATTTCCGGGATAAAAACTATCCTATGTGTTAATCCAAGTTACCCTCTATATGTGTGCTAAATGTCATTGTAATTGGTTCAGTAGTTTTTACGTGAAAGAGTAACAAACATCCATACATCCATACAAACTTTCGCATTTATAATATTAGTAGGATTGGGAACTGTAAAACTAACCTGTTTGTCTCTTTTTTAAATTTAATTTCATCGACGCATTTGCCTTTAGGGCAATTACTACTAAATATTATGATTGTCTTTGTGTCATGTTTACAGTCGGTATTAAATTATGAATACAACAAATAAATAAAGATGATAACGAATTAGTTTACCCAAGAAAGTTAATAGAAAATAGAACGGTCTCCAAATAAGTTAATTTCACTTTCTACTGATAAAAATCTTTTAGAAACTTCGCTTTGTTTCCGCGGCAAAGCCTTGATACCGAAAACGTAATCAGCGTATAATTGTATACAACAAAATGGCGTTTAAAAGCAAAATAACAGCTTTAATTGCTAGCATACTATGAATTATCTGTCTTCCCACGGTTCAATTGCTTTTTGTGTTTATGAAAATATGTACATTGTACACATAGCTACTTTTGTTAACATAAGTGCTGATATATCATATATCAATTAAATAAGCCTACGGATTCATTTAATTATGCATTAATAAATTTTGTATCTAAATAAACTAATTGACGATAGGTTACATAACGTGTTCATAAGGGCCGTTATTTCTTTTATATGAAATAATATGTTAAAGTAATTTTGAAAGATGTATGAGAAAGAAAGGGTTTTATAAGAACTATAAAGTCATTAAAATTCTAGTAAGGCATTAAAATGCGTTTAAAATATTTATCAAATAAACAATACTTGTCTCTAAAGACTTTTTAACGGATTTTAAAGACCACTTGTCTCTTCTATTGTTTATATTGTTATGTTTTATTCAATTTATGAGAAATAAAAACATTACTCGACGTAACATTAATTTACAAATTCAATTCGTTCATTAATGGCTATAACATAACGATAACAAAACTAAGTGTAACACATAATTGGCCAATGCGTTCTTTTCTGGGAAATGAGATTTCTATTAATCGTATAATATACGTGAAAATATCTGTACAATCGTGTGATGTGAAAAAATGTTATCATGGCTAGATGGATATGAAATGCGTGGATGTATTACAAGCTTATTACGCGCTGAATGTATGTTTTCGCATCTAGATATAAAATAACTGGAAGGAACTACAATTTGGACCTAAAATATTAATAACAAAATAGATTAAACTTTTCTTTCACATATATGAAATGTTCGATGCGTATGAATCAATAAGGAAATTAGAATAACAGATAATTAAAATTTTACATTTAACTATTGTTCAATGAACAATTCAATCGACAGATTAGATTTATTTACTGTATGTTAAAAGCTTTAGTTAAGGTCTTAACATCTAGGAATTAAATGGCTTGAGGAACTAAATTACTCTTCTGTAATTTAATGTTATAGGGCTCTGCTCTTTTATAGGCTAGCTCAGTGGAATGCTTATTTGGAACTTGATGAGAAAATAGGAACATGACGTTCCTATTTTCTTTGGTAAGTTTGAATGTTATTACTGAAGTAACGATGTAACTGTAATGAGTAACGATACTTAGTTATTTTGAGTATCATTCTCAAAAGTTCGTTCTTCAGATTTTAATTTATCTGCGCATAATCATCATCTATGAAAATATTATGACGAAGACGTCATGTCCAAGAAATAACCTTTTTGACTTCATGTTATAACTGCCAACCCGTTCTTTAGCTGATGTATGATTTAATGTATCTTCAATCCTTATGGTTTCTATAAAATAGGTGTTTTCTTGCGGCGGGAACAAATATGGACAGATTATGACGAATTACATATTAATATTTAGCGGTACAGCTCCATCCAGTCCGATTTATGATCTAAGTTTTATATCGCCGAGTAATATGTCCACCGTTTATCTAAATATGGCAACTAGTAGCACACGTATGAATTTAATCTTTAAAATATGGTCTTATAGTGAGAAATAGTTGGATTTGTAAAAAAATAACATCGAGTGCAACATTTTCTATTACGTTCACCGTTATCTGATGTGATTTTATTACTTTTATGTTCACATATTACATATATTTTTATAGAAGTAAATAAATAGCTAAAATCGAACACATGGGTTACATGTTAATGGAATAAACTTGCTAGACATGCTTATTTTTTCACAAGATTTGTATTGAACTTAAAAATGTATTATTTCATACACAAGAAATGCTTCTAATGAGGCAGTACATTAACCGACTGGCATGCTTTATATAGATAAAGTATGTAAATTTTTAGATAACGTGTTAGCCGCAGTTATTGATATTTACGAAAAATGGGCTTTAATTTGATTATGTCAAGTACACTATTATTCGTATAGGTACTGTGTACACTGTACATATTGTAAATTGCATTTCGAACGTATTTTCCGAATGGTACTTATCTTTTATTCTTGTGAAAAATCGTAGTTTTTATTAACATATTGTATATATTATTGTTATGTGTAAGTGATTATATCAATACACTCTGATTAATATATGAGTAACATAATCCAACATATGAACCTTGTTTAATAGGTGTAGGACGTGGGTACCTAAATTACGAAAAAATTATGAAATTGGATCTCTCGCTTCACCCACGAGTTAATGACACTTCTTAGTTCAATAACACAATGATTATGTGAGAATAAAACTCATTTTCACTTAAAACCCGTTCATTACCGAAGATATTTAAATTAGATTTCAATCACTTTCCAGTTCGGTTCAAGTTTCCTCTTAAATGGTTCTAGTTTTTCATAGTGTAACTTTTAATTGCTTTAACAGTCCTAGAACGGGTTCAGTTAGATTAACTTTCTTTAGCTGGCTATGTATAGATACTGTTCTTTTATTAGATAGGGAGGCGAAGAGGGGAATTTTCTGCAATACTCGAGCGTGGCAGTTTAAGATATGAGAGATACCTTAGACCTAATAGAACAACCTTGTTAAATATTTAGCTCTTTAAGTAGTGACGCGCGCCTAGGATATACGATCAGATTAGTAAAAAAAAATCGATAGTCTGAAATACTCGAGCGCGTCAGATTAAGATATTGGGGGTTGATTTTAGTGTTTTAAGACTAAATTTAACTAATCTGACAATAAGTCCTTGACGCCGCCAAGTTATAGGGTCGCGAACTAGTAAAAAAAAAAACGTTAATCCGGCATTCTCGAGCGCGATTGTTTTTATTTTTATTTTGAAGAATATAATCTAAAACTTACTAAAAATACAAAATCTGCCGGTTTCCGCGTGACCGGAAGTCTGGAGGAGCCATTTCGTCTTCCGAAAAACGCGATGCAGTATATAAGTCGCGAACGATACATTTTACAAAAAAAAAAGTTTGAATAAACAAAAAAGGTAATTTTATTTTACACAAAAAAGGTCTCTTTACATTTTTGTCCAAAGTTAAAACTTTTTGACTTGAAGCATCATAAAAACTCAAACTCCCGGTTTTTTGAGTATATATCGAAAACTGAGGGTGTTAAGAAAAATTGATATGAAATAACGATGATTAAAAAAAAGAAACTCTCAAACCTTTTTCGGTCAGATTAAGAGAACCCACCAACATTTTTGTCAGATTAAGAAAATATGCTTTCAGGAGACCGAGATAAACCTCCCCTATGAAAATCTGACGCGCTCGAGTATTTCAAAAGGACTTTTTTTTTCTGCATTTTCAAAAATTCATCGTAACTTATCGTCACGCCGAAATCGTCAGTTTTTTTAAGGGGAGCTTCCTTGGGGCCTACTTAACACCCCTTCCGAAAATCTGACGCGCTCGAGTAAATTTTTTTTTTGTGCATTTTTGACGAATTAATATGCCTAGCCCCACCACGCAAACCGGCAGATTAGTATACCGTTGTTATCAGAGGCACTTGGGGCATACGTAGTATGAATATCTGACCCGCTCGAGAATGCCCAAGTTACTATTTTTTTTTACATTTTTGAAAATCCGTACACGCCAAACCCACCGCTAAAATGGTTTTTACCATAGAAGCTTTTCTTTTCGAAATTATTTTATCTATCGATTTTGATAAGTCTCGACGGCGCCGTTTAATTACGCCATTTAGCTACCTCGCCTCCCTATCTATATGGTCTGTGGGAATTTTATTGACGTTCGCAAAGATTTATTCTGTGGCCGTGTCAATAAACTCTCGCGTGTCATTTGTCAATACAGATAATCAATAATTATGAACGTCATTGTCATTACTTGCACGGGATTCTGTGACGGGATTCCATTGAACAACAACAAAAAGTTAGGAGATAAATACGAATCAATCAGTTTAATAAACTAAAATGAGGATAATTAACAATTTAGAACTTATAACTTATTTCACTAACTTTAAAGTATAAATACGAAACAGGCTGGTAGAAAAGATTTAATTAGACCAATAAATATATAGCCATATTAATGGTCTATTTAAACCTACCCTCCCTATGACATTATCTATAAACCTTGACCGATTGAGTCAGTATATAAAAAGCTATAAAAATATCACAAAGCTGTTTTATCGGAAATGCTTTCGGGTCAACGCGCTTCGCTTGCAGTTGACGTGATGACGGGTAAAAATAACAACAAAGTTATAATTTCATGTACTGTGAAATGCTGAGGGATGGATATTTTTTTATACCTTGATTATATATTTTTTTATTTGTACTTATAAGCATTTTGTTTTAACTTATTCTATTCAATGGTTCTTGAGAGAAGTCTAGTTGGCTGAACATTATTCAGTTCTGTGAACAAATTGGAGTTTGAGTGTAAGATTAAGTTACTTCCTTCACCGGTTACATTAATTAACCGAACCATAAGTTAGAAATGAAAATAATTAACCAAACCATAAATTATGTGTCATGAACAAGAATGAAACAAAAGCTAGGTAGCACAAGAAGAATGGCTGAAAAGATTTTTTGCAACGTTTCTATTTTTTTTCTTAAATGCAAAAAAAGATGGAAGATTGTAATTGTTCGCTGCTTTAACGATGGTCAAAGGCTATTATATAACAATGAAAATCTCGACAATGTAGGCTTACCATTTTCCTCAAGTCCTTCCTTTTATACTTGAAATAGGGTTTGCTCGATTTTTGTATTATCCAACATCGTGATCGCGGTGACACACAAACAAACACATTTGTCAACACACGGGGAAAGCGGACCCCATTGATGCGGCGACGTCAATCATCTGACGAGAAAGCGGTACAAATTTACGCGTCAAAATATTGTCGAAATGTTTACTTTGTGACCAATTTTTGGTGGAGCTGTCAAAACTGAAGCAGTTTACACACGTCGGGGAAAGGACAAATTTATTTCGTCAATCGACTTTCAATATCACAAATTCAAATGTCGAACTCACGAACTTCTGGCTGATTGGCCGTTGAATAGATGAAGCGGTAATTTTTTTTATCAGTAGGTAATAGGTATGTACGTTAATTGATTTATTAGTTGCGGAATGTAAGAATCAGTCTTTTGTTTTAAAAAATTACACAATTAATCTGCATTCTGCATGTATAGGTAGTATCGTTACTGATAATTAATCACATAAAGATAATGTTTATGTATATTTAAATCTTTATATCCTACTTATGTTTAGTTTGTAGATTATTATTTAAATAATATGAATTAATAGTCTAAATTGATGAAGACATTATACATTTTTTAATACAAAGGAGCATGTTGAACCAGTTGCTATATTGTGTTATCTGCATTCCTTAAAAATATGTTAATCGTTTTTTGGAAGTCATTTAATGAATAAAAACAATATATGCTAATATTATGCAAAGATAAGCGTAGATTTATAAACTTTTAAGAATTTCAATATAAAATTATTTTAACCCATTGAGCCCCAAGCGGCCCAATCGGTCCCAGGCACAATAGATTTTCTATTGTGTCTGTGGTTCCGGGGCCTGAGTTATTAAATGAGGACAAATACGATTTTTGAATCATATATATCAGTTAAATCACCCGTATTTAAAGTATCAGAGTAAAGATTAATCAATTTAACAATTTTGAGAAAAATTATGCTATTTTGATACAGTTGAGTTAACGAGTAGATTGTATATCGAATTGTGATCGGTAGTTTTTCAGAAAAATGCATACAGTAGGTAGTTATACTGATATACTATACCTATGGAATGAAATAGGTTTAAATATTACATACTTGTATGAATCATCATCATCATCATCATCATCAGCCCATATACGTTCCCACTGCTGGGACACGGGCCTCCTATGAGAGTATAGGCCATAATCCACCACGCTGGCCAAGTGCGGGTTGGCGGATGACACATGTCGTCGAACTTTTTTTTTTTTAATTCTTCGACATGTCGGTTTCCTCACGATGTTTTCCTTCACCGTTCGAGCAGTGGTGATGTAACAACATGCGCAGATAAATTGAAAAATCAATTTATTTCCTGCGCGCTCGCCTGGTCTCGAACCCCGGACCGATTCGAAGTCCGAGGTCTCACCAATGAGCCACCACTGCTTGTATGAATGTCTTACCTTATTTCAAGTAGGCAAGAACACGTGTACAATGTCATAAATAAACTTGCTACACTTTCATATTAGCAATAGTTACCGAACCTGTACTTTCGACGTAAATATCTTAAAACGTTTGGTAATTCAGGCTATAAAAGCGAAAGTGGTGGAGCGCTATATTTTATTGGGTTGTAACATTTAATTACAAGTTTGTATCTAAGTGGATTATACGTAATAGAGTTGTTGTTGTATGGCGGTGACCCTATTAGCACCTGCAAATGGATTGGGCTTTTAAAGCTCGTGTGAGGATTCATTTATAAATGAACTAGCTTTTCCCTCGCAGCTTCGCCCGCTTTGTCTAAGACCTAATAAATTATATACTAAAACTTTCCTTGAGAACCACTCTATTTATAAAAAAGTAGTTTTAAAGATTTAAGCATAGGGACAGAGAAAGCGACAATGATTTCTTCACTACACAGCTTAAAATACTATGTAGTGAAGAATATCATTGTTTTTATATTACAGTTGATAAAAAAATACCTTTATAGCAATAATTACAATATGGGTTTTTGTTCAAGTTTGAAAGCACAAAATGTGTATCATAACAACCATCTTTATTTCAGTATAACACCTTTACCCTGAAACTTATTCTTGTACGAACTTTGAAAGCTCTTAAGCTTAGAAGTTCTCACTGAAATGTCCTTTTGTTTTAAAATAAAGTGCTGCGCTGTATTTCCTTTGATAATCGCCATAGTGACACTATTTTTCACAATTTCTTAGTTTTAACTTCGACGCATGTTGTATAAGTTTCCAAGCTTTTATATTTTATAGCTCACAAAGAAAACTTTATATAGGAAATAACAAAGAACTACAATGTAGTGGAAAATAATAAAAAAGAAGCGGTTAAGTATAGCATTTATATAAAATGTACTTTAATTACAGATTATTACGTTATTTCATTTAGAAACAGTTAGACGATCTTATAAATTAAATATGGTAAAACAACATGTACTTAAACACAACGAGGCAAAAAAAATCTCTGTCTCAAAAACGTTAGATACCGTAACAGATTTTTTTATTCATAATAGTAGCAATTCGCTACCGTTTTGTTTTAATGGCCCTATCAGAGGTTGCTATGAAATAAGCGTAATAATCATTAGCTTCAGAGAATAACGGTGTTTTAATTAATGGGAGATTATACCGACGGATGAAAGCAAAAACGTGTTGACACCAATAACACAATAGCGCCATTTTTATGGTAAACGAGTAAAGGCAAGTAAAGGTAATGTACTTATTACACGATTGATTAGATTCTATGTAGCTTCTATAGCGTATTGAAACGTAAAACTTAATCTTTGAACAGGAAATTTAGTAGCGTAGGTATAGATTGCAGAAGTTAGCTGATTTTGCATAGATTTGAGAAGTTAGTTAATTTTGCGATAGGGTAGGATTGAGTTTGAAGATAGATTAATAGATTTAATAGGCTAGTAACTTTTGTAAGTAGTTTTAATATTTAGATACTAGATACGCACTGGCTCTGCGTTTTCCTTGAACCGGGATACAAATAGGAATTATCGCTATATAGTGAAAGTATTTTCAAAAATTTTGAGTTGTCATATACAAATGTAGCACAGATAACCCGAACCTACAAGAAAACGAAGAATTAATTACAATATTACGCGTAAGTTTAATCAGAACATTACAAAGATGCGCCTTACCAAGATGGGCGAAGAACAAGATTGTACTTTTGTAAAGAATTATATTAAGCGCTCACACGTGTGACGCTACAATTTTCCACTTCGTTTTCCATTCAATGATGGATTATTGCCTGTATTTGTGGTTGATTGATATCTGCAGCCGATGACTGCGTGATTTCATTTGTAGGCTCAATCAATTTATACTTGATTGCCGCGTAATGAGCGTTGTACGTCTGATAATTAAGCTTTGAAAATCACTTTCTGTATTTCTCTTTGATGTATCATTCTGAAAGGCAAATTTAATCGGTACATTATTTATAGCGAACTAAAACTTCGTGTTTAAATAATTCATATTGATATCTGAAAATGTTTTGTTTATTGATACAGCTAACGATCTATTGTCAATTTGCTGTGTTAAGTATGAGAATGAATAAAACATAGCTTCGTACTTTTTGTTTATTTGAATGGTTTTGTACCATTATGTTTTAGATATCAATACTTTTAAGTTCTTCACGTTCCGTGCTTTATATCATTCTTCTGATTTGAACGGGGAAAAGTTTAACTCATAATGTGTAAGATACTTTCAGTAATTTAGTAGTTTGAGTATGAAGTGTAATTGCATATTACAACTTTAACTCAATCTTAATTAGAAGATGCTGTTAAGATTAGAATACATAAGTCGCTTAGAGTTAGGTATAGCCTCAGGGATCATTAGAAACAGTCATAGCGATATTGTATACTTACTTATAGTACGGGGAAGCATGATTCTTTACAATTTCACCTTAATACTAGCAGATAACTTGATTAGTTCGCACGCCTGTCCGGCCGGCTGATGAGTTAGGTTATGCGCATGCTATGATACTATTTATTGTAATTTATCTATTTATTTAATACTATGAATAAAAGTAGTATGATGCTAAATGTTTATTTCTATCTTCGGTCGTAATTGGTAAAACTATGTTATGACGATTTAAAAGTGCTTCTATAGAAGAAGTCTTATTGGATAAATAAAAGTTTGAGTTCATGGAACTGAAATCTGACCTGAAAAGCTCGTTAGAAAGAATTTTTAAAATGTAATAACTATTAGTAATAAGGAAGAAGGTCTACAGTTTCTATTAGTTTGTGTTTGTGGTTTCAATTTCAAGAAAGTTTTGGAATAGACAGACAAGTTTCAGGTATTGATTCTATATAAGTTTAGAAATATGATAGTTTTATAGATTCAATTTTATTATAATTAACAAATTTCTATTGCATTAGTTTTGGATCAATATCAGATATCTACCTGATGTAACTTATTATTAGTAGTGTCTTGTAAAAAATAAATAGTGACTCCATCACAGCATTTCTATTAGTTAAAAATTAAATAAAATTATAGATTCTAATAACACGTGTGCAAAGGGCCTAATAGACACAGCTAGCCTCTATGACGTTAATTCAACGTTAATGTACACTAGCTTTTGACCTCGGCGTTTGACGAGATAATCTGATGTGTGCCATTCATGGAACGCTTCGAAAGTTTTGAGTAAACAGGAGTTTGTGTTTGAGAAGGGACAGAATAAATACAGTCTATCCTCTGTTTTAGAACTATTAACAAAGCAATTAAAGGTACTTTCTGGGCACTTTGGTTTCGTTTATGGTTTCCTTCACTGAATTAACAGGTGTTGTTGTCACATTATAGTACATTTTAACGACGTTAAATAGGCTCGTCTTATATCATTGTGCCGTCAGCACATTACAGCTTACTTATTAGGTCATGCATCATATAACATTAATATGTATTGTGTCACTAATTGTACTTCAGTCTTAAATTGGCTCAAATATAAAGAGGTTGTCAATCCGGTGTTTAATTTCCGCTATCCTAAATATATAAAGCCGCTACAATTTGGTGACCCCGACAACAACACCCGACAACAACACCCGACAACAACACCTGACAAACAACAACGCCTGACAACACGACAACCTGACAACGTATTTCGTGACCCCGGACTTTACACGAAGCCATAAGAATATACCTACAAAATGACAACTGAAAATAGAGCTCCGTCAGCAAGCACAGCATCCGAGAGAACAGCTACATCATCAGAATTTTGGTGCGAACAAGCCCATATTCGCAAACTACAAGAGCAAGTAGCTCAGTTATCAAGACAAATAATTGAATTGCAGAATATGGAAACAACTCGTCACAGAAAACGAAATAATAATATTCATAATCGCTATCGTCCTATATCCCGTGGACGTAACATGATACGGCGTGAGCCGCGGAGCGCCGACAGTCTTTGTTATTACCACGCGCGATTTTATTATAGAGCTAACAAATGTATAGAGCCGTGTGCTTGGAATAAAAAAACTAAACAGCAGGAAAACTAAAAAGAGTGCAATCGCAGGCGGAGATTTGCACTATTAAGCCATCGCACCGCCTTAACATTACCGATAGAACATCGGGACTAAAATTTTTAATTGATACGGGAGCGAATATATCAGTGATACCTGTGACTAAAACTCTGCATAAGCGACCGAAGTGCGATAATTACGAGTTATACGCTGCTAACGGAAGCGTTATAAAGACTTATGGTGTAAAGACACTTACATTAGATTTAAAATTACGTAGACCTTACCGGTGGACTTTTATTATAGCCGAAGTGAAACAAGCAATATTAGGTGCTGATTTTTTAGGACATTACAAACTTTTAGTGGACATTCATCGCCAAAAATTAATTGATACAGTTACAAACTTATGTGTAATCGGTTCAGTAACTTTGAGTAAACATATACCAGTGAACACAATCGACTTTAATCATAAATATAGTGATCTGTTATCGCAATTTCCGAACATAACTAAGCCAATGCGTTTCATAGAGACTCCACGACATTCTATAGTCCATCACATCGAAACAAGCGGCCCACCCGTATTTTCGCGACCGCGACCTCTACCGCCTGACAAATACAATAAAGTTCGCGCAGAATTTCAGCGAATGCAAGAGATGGGGATTTGTCAACCTTCAAAAAGTTGCTGGGCCAGTCCTTTACATGTGGTAATGAAAAAGAACGGAGATATATAAAGAGGTTGTCAATCCGGTGTTTAATTTCCGCTATCCTAAATATATAAAGCCGCTACAATCATATTTGATGATACACTTGAGACATTCTATGAAAATATAATTGTGACCATAACAAAACATGCAATATTTAAGCACGACATAAATAAACTTAAAGAATATAAATTATTTCATGTGAAATATATTTAACTGCTATAGTTAAGTTAGATTTATCTGTCCATCAAGGTAATAAAAACTGTATCATATATCACTTTCATTTTATGCATTTTTTTATAGTGACAAGGTATAAAATTTCATATATTTGAATATAGTTTATGTTCAATAAAATATGTAGACGCGTAAATAAAAATTCAATTTATTCTCAAGTGAATGTCTACGTTTTATTTATTGGATGCCGTCTATTTGAATCGCCCAATAAAATCCTTATTGACGTTTGATCGGCTTACAAGAGATGTGCGGCTATGAATATGAAAAAAGGTAACTTAACATAGATAAAAAAATATTGAATAGTTTTTTTAAAGATTTATATGGTAATTATTGAGAAATTTATAAAGTAATTTTCTATTGTAATACACGTTATGTGAAGTACACCATCAGAGGATTATACTCCCAATACTCATGAGAAATTTATTAATAAATAAATGCACATAATTATTTATTTGGATGAAAAGGGATTTTTTATGGAAAGAGCAAGGTGCCAATAATTCGATCAGTTTCTGCAAAAAACTTATAATTTAGATCGTTACAAGTATACCGTAAGATACAATTTATTCATGGTGTACACCAAAAACCATGATGGGTTTTATTTTTTACAACCTATCCGCTTGTTTCGGAGGCTTCAAATTTTTTATTGGTATCTTATTACAATACGTTGAAACACGTACTTTGCGTATGTAAAGTGACATCTCTCACTCGTGATGAAATCTTTATACTTTCACCTTT